>NC_092230.1:46209593-46322093 GCF_036320965.1 Panulirus ornatus | reverse complement strand
AAGGCCAAACAATGACATTCAGAACAAACACTGCTAACAAAGTGAGTCGGTAAATACAACTGGCAAATAAAGTTTTTATACACATTTTTTTTCTCTCTCTCTCTCTCTCTATACTGTTCCAAAAACAAGTCGGGCTGGCTGGCTGGCTGGCTGGCTGGGGGGGTGGGGAAAAAAAAAATGTGGAATGTGGAAATGTTTGGACCGCGCCAGCCAGCTTCCAGGACAGGCCAGGTCAGGTCCAGGACAGCTTCCAGGCCGGGCCAAGCCAGGCCAGGTCAGCAGCTGACTCCCCGGGGGAGGGGGGGGGCTTGAGCCTGGGGTGAGGGGGGGGCTTGGGGCTGGGGTAAGGGGTTGGGGGGGGTTAGTAGTGTTGCTGGTGTGTTGAGTCGACCAGCAACACATGGGGGGAGGGAGGCTGAAGCGCAGGGCAGGGAGAGGGGAGGGTTCGGCTATATGGAAGGGGAAGAGGATGGGAGAGGAAGAGGTGGTAGAGGGGAAACAAGAGGGGGGGAAAGGAAGGAAGAGAAAGAAGGAGAAGATAGAAGAAGGAAGGAGGAGAGGAGAATGAAGAGAGAACTAAAGGGAGGGGATTGGAAATGGTGGGATGGACAGCCAAAGGGAGAGAGAGAGAGAGAGAGAGAGAGAGAGAGAGAGAGAGAGAGAGAGAGAGAGAGAGAGAGAGAGAGAGAGAAAGAGAGAGAGAGAGCTAAAAGGAGCAGGAGAAAGAAACAAAGAGAATGTGATTAAAAAAGGTAAAGCAAATCAAGCAGTGAAGGCTGTAGCAGTGACGAGGGTAGCGCAGGGAGTACGGCAGAAGGCTGTAGCAGTGATGAGTGTAGCGCAGGGAGTACGGAAGTGAAGGCTGTAGCAGTGACGAGTGTAGCGCATGGAGTATGGCAGTGAGAGGTGTAGCAGTGAAGGTTGTGCAGGTGGACGGCACAGCACGGACAGCTATGGCATTGACGGGCGCGCCAGAGAGCACTGCAGCAGTGAAGAACGTAGCAGTAAGCACTGCAACGGTGAAGGCTGCTGCAGTGAGGACGGTGACAGTGAAACCTACAGCAGTATCAACACTTAGCACCGCAGGCTGCGACAGTCAAAGCTCAGCAGTGACAAACATAGCAGTGATGAGATTCAAAGACAAGTGAAAAAAAAGGAAGGGACAGGGAGAGGGGACAGTGAAAGGGACAGAAAGAGGAGACAGCGGAAGGGCCAGTGGAAGAGAGAGAGAGAGAGAGAGAGAGAGAGAGAGAGAGAGAGAGAGAGAGAGAGAGAGAGAGAGAGAGAGAGAGAGAGAGAGAGAGAGAACAGTGGACGGAACGAACAAAGTGTGTCACTAAAATAATGTGTAATAAAGTTCTGGTAAAGTGTGGCGGGAACGTAAACACAGTGAGTAATAAAGTCATGGAGTAAAGTGCAGTGGGACAGAAGCCACCAGGGTGTTCCAGAGAGGCAAATATATAACCAAAATAAAGTACAATAAAAGTAAAGGTATGCTATTAAAGTCCATCATTCCAAGGGTTGAAATAAAGTTGGTAAAGTATGTCGCACAGAAGGATAAAATAAAGTAGGGGCCAACAGAGTTCGCTGTACCGAAAAGTAAAATAAAGTAAAAAAATGATAAAGTTTTTCGTGCCAAGTATGTTGTAAGACAGGAGGAAGTGCAGCAGTGCTAATAAAGGAGGTCGCACCGATCACTGAAATAAAGCAGTGCCAATAAAGTATGTCGTGTGCAGTGAAAACACCAACAGTGCCACTGGAGTGATGCAGGAGAGAGAGAGAGAGAGAGAGAGAGAGAGAGAGAGAGAGAGAGAGAGAGAGAGAGAGAGAGACCCCGTGTTGTGTTTATCTGGGGGTCGTGTGGCCCCCGCCCCGCCCCGCGCCCCTCCGGCACTCCCAGCAACTGTTGACCCAGCAAACACACCCGTTTATAAACAGATGGCTGGCTGCTCCCCCCCCCCAACAGTGTACACGGGACGAGGGAGTGTCTGCCCAGCCTACAGTGCTGAGGTGGCGAACCAATCCCACACAACCACCCCCCATCACCCCAGGCTGACTGGGGGGGAAAGGGGTGAAGATGAGGGGGGGATGTGTGAAAGGGTTGAAGATGAGAGGGGGATGTGTGAAAGGGTTGAAGATGAGAGGGGGATGTGTGAAAGGGTTGAAGATGAGAGGGGATGTGTGAAAGGGGTGAAGATGAGGGGGGATGTGTGAAAAGGGTGAAGATGAAGGGGGATGTGTGAAAGGGGTGAAGATGAGGGGGGATGTGTGAAAGGGGTGAAGATGAGGGGGGTATGTGTGAAAGGGGTGAAGATGAGAGGGGGGATGTGTGAAAGGGGTGAAGATGAGGGGGGATGTGTGAAAGGGGTGAAGATGAGGGGGGGATGTGTGAAAGGGGTGAAGATTAGGGGGTTGTGTGAAAGAGGTGAAGATGAGGGGGATGTGTGGTGAAAGGGGTGAAGATGAGGGGGGATGTGTGAAAGGGGTGAAGATGAGAGGGGTGTGTGTGAAAGGGGTGAAGATGAGGGGGGATGTGTGAAAGGGGTGAAGATGAGGGGGGGATGTGTGAAAGGGGTGAAGATTAGGGGGTTGTGTGAAAGAGGTGAAGATGAGGGGGATGTGTGGTGAAAGGGGTGAAGATGAGGGGGGATGTGTGAAAGGGGTGAAGATGAGAGGGGTGTGTGTGAAAGGGGTGAAGATGAGGGGGGATGTGTGAAAGGGGTGAAGATGAGGGGGGGGGGTGTGGTGAAAGGGGTGAAGATGAGGGGGTGTGTGAAAGGGGTGAAGATGAGGGGTGTGTGTGAAAGGGGTGAAGATGAGGGGGGTGTGTGAAAGGGGTGAAGATGAAGGGGGAGGGATGTGTGAAAGGGGTGAAGATGAGAGGGGGATGTGAAAGGGGTGAAGATGAGGGGTGTGTGGGAAAGGGGTGAAGATGAGGGGGGATGTGGGAAAGGGGTGAAGATGAAGGGGGAGGGTAAGGAGGAGAGGGTGAAGTGTTGGGAGTGAAGGGCATAAAAAGGAGAAAGAAAGGGACGAAGAAAGTTTAAGAGGGCGAAGGGCTGACTCAGTGCCACTAGGGACATACAATAACACCCCTTCACTGTCCAGATGAGGCAGTGATAAGGAGGACAGAGCTCTCCAAGGAGGCGGGGCAGTGAGGTCGAGGGGCAGTGAAGTCGAGGGGCAGTGAAGGGTCGGCCAGTGACGAGGGAGAACCAGACATTGGGAGATTATGTGACATTTTCCTGTTGATGTTCAGCACGTTGTTGTCCTGAGGTAGCTAGTGGTCTGTTCTTTGGTACTCGTTTGGTCTGATCCCTGACACTCAATTGGTCTGATCCCTGACACTCAATTGGTCTGATCCCTGACACTCAATTGGTCTGATCCCTGACACTCAATTGGTCTAGATTTTGGGACTCGTGATTTTTAGGCTCATTTGGTCTAGTTTTTGGGATTCCGTTGGTCTCATCTCCAAGTATCTTCTGGGATTCTGGAGGCTCTTAACTGTTGGGATTCACTTTGGGATCATCAGGTCACAGGCATCCCACAGCAGCAGCCTTACGTCGGATACATGTAAACATGTGTTTCCAAGAGCGTGGGGACAGTTTCCTTCATGTAGTTTGCGACAACCCCTGTCTCTAAGGACGAACTATGGGTGATCGAAGTCCTTCCTGCTCACGGAAAATTCCCCTTAACGACCCACTCAGCATCCTTCGCTTTGGTCTTTGCGAAACGGACTGGAAGATGGAACGCGGTACACTATCTTGCTAGGTCCAGCCCACCTTATGTTATCACGGAAGGAAGTCCGGGTCAGCTACACATGTGACTGACTCAGTCTGGCTTCCTCCTTGACCACGGCGCCAGGATATGGCTCCTCTCCGAAGGTCAAGAACCTCACCTCAGGACGACAGCCAGGGAGCACCGCTGTGGGCGAAATGGAACAAAGAAAACGGCAACGAAACGACAGTGATTCATCATTCATTTGTACTTTCTTGACGACCGTATCATTCCTGATCTCACGTCGTCAAGGACGGAACATTACGCAGCTGCCATGCACCTCTGTCCTCTTGCTGCAGCAGCCACTACCTCAGCTGTTGTGGTTGCATCTGCTACTGCTGCTGCTCACTGGTGCTTGCCGCAGCTTTCCCTCGCTCCTTCGACAGCCCATCTCTGCCACCACCACCGCCGCTGCCACCATCAGCTGGTATTGATCACTGTTCTTCGTGTTTGTCTATAAATGTTAACGAGTGGCGGTCGTGTTGACGCGGGATATTGTGGCGCGAGTGAAGGTCGGGGGCGCGCGCCCAGGAGGAGGGTGGGAGGTTCGGTGGCGGTGATCCACCTCCCTCTCTCCCTCTTCCCCTTCACCATGTCAACACGAGGAGGCGTGGTGTGGTAGGGGTAGGGTTGAGCTCGAGGTGGTGTTGGGTGTTGGAATATGGGGTTCCACAGGTCTCGCTCGTCCTCGGGAGTTGAGGAGTGGATTCTCCTCCTCGACCTTTTCTCTCATTTCTCCGGGCAGGAGAGAGTATGGCAGGGGGAGGCCAGTGGTAAGGGGGAGTAGACCAGTGGCAGGGGCGAGGGAGGCCAGTGAAAGAGTTCATTATCGGAGACAAAGACCCCCCCATACCCCTTTCCCCTCCCACACCTGGGAAAAAAACGAAACGAAAAAAAAAAAGGAAAAGCGAATCCACAGCAAACACAAAGCTGTGTTTGTTGGGGAGGGGTGTGCGGGAAGGAAGGGGGGCGCTCCCCCTTGCCTGTGGGTATGGACGTCCGCGTTGCCTCGAGAATGGTCTTTTAGTGAGCCAACGGAAAGAACGCGACCCTCTGGTCTGGCAACAGTGGACGGGGTAAACACTGCAGTGTTTGCAGGTATTGACACCCGGGCCCCGCCGGGAGCAACAGCTACACTCTCTGGGTTATCAAAAAAAAAAAAAAAGAAAGAAAAAAGAGAAAAAAAAGAATGGTTGGTGTAATATGGATGTAAGATTCACTCGCTTGTGCGCCTCGCCTTTCCCTCCCAGTCTGTATCTATCTGTTCAGAACTGAGTGGGACAGTTCAAGAACACTGTGGTCCTACTGCAGTGAGATGTACACGAACAGATGGTCGGTGTGGGCACGAATGGACGGTCCTATTGCAGTGAGATGTTCACGAACAGATGGTCGGTGTGGGCACGAATGGACGGTCGTATTGTAGTGAGATGTTCACGAACAGATGGTCGATGAGGGCACGAATGGACGGTCCTATTGCAGTGAGATGTTCACGAACAGATGGTCGGTGTGGGCACGAATGGACGGTCCTATTGCAGTGAGATGTTCACGAACAGATGGTCGGTGTGGGCACGAATGGACGGTCCTATTGCAGTGAGATGCTCACGAACAGATGGTCGGTGTGGGCACGAATGGACGGTCCTATTGCAGTGAGATGCTCACGAACAGATGGTCGATGAGGGCACGAATGGACGGTCCTACTGCAGTGAGGGTTTACGAACGGATGGTCGGTGATGGCACGAATGGACGGTCCTACTGCAAAGAGATGTACACGAACAGATGGTCGGTGTGGGCACGAATGGACGGTCCTACTGCAGTGAGGGTTTACGAACGGATGGTCGGTGATGGCACGAATGGACGGTCAACTGCAGTGAGTGTTTACGAACGGATGGTCATCTGCAGTGAGTGCGTTCAAGAACGGATGACTGACTTAACTAAGAGTCCACGAACGAGAGGTTAACTCTAGAGTCCACGAACGAATGGTTGATTCCAGAGTCCACGAACGAACGGTTAAGTCCAGAGGCCACAACGGATGGTCGAAGCACGAATGCAGTCTTGGCTCACAGTTCACTTTCATGACGCTTTTCTCCTCGCTCTTATAACTCAACGTACGTACACTTGCTCCTATTTGAGTTATGTCACGTTTTGATTTCATACCCTCAATTCTCCCGTCAGAATTGAAAAGATTCTTTAAAGTTGTTAACACGGGAATCACTACATACTAAGACAACTTCTCTTACATCTACTCGAAGTTTACGTGTTTATGAAGCGAATCACTGTACCTTTAAGCGATGGCATTGGCTTTGTTGCTCTTTTCTGTATTGGTTCTGATTCCTTTTCGTCTTTGGAAAAGCTATGGTGATCCAAAGTGATTAAAAAAAAAAAGGAAGGCCAGCAAACACACCCGTTTATAAACAGATGGCTGGCTGCTCCCCCCCCCCCCCCCCCCCAACAGTGTACACGGGACGAGGGAGTGTCTGCCCAGCCTACAGTGCTGAGGTGGCGAACCAATCCCACACAACCACCCCCCATCACCCCAGGCTGACTGGGGGGGAAAGGGGTGAAGATGAGGGGGGGATGTGTGAAAGGGTTGAAGATGAGAGGGGGATGTGTGAAAGGGTTGAAGATGAGAGGGGGATGTGTGAAAGGGTTGAAGATGAGAGGGGATGTGTGAAAGGGTGAAGATGAGGGGGGATGTGTGAAAAGGGTGAGATGAAGGGGGATGTGTGAAAGGGGTGAAGATGAGGGGGGATGTGTGAAAGGGGTGAAGATGAGGGGGGTATGTGTGAAAGGGGTGAAGATGAGAGGGGGGATGTGTGAAAGGGGTGAAGATGAGGGGGGATGTGTGAAAGGGGTGAAGATGAGGGGGGGATGTGTGAAAGGGGTGAAGATTAGGGGGTTGTGTGAAAGAGGTGAAGATGAGGGGGATGTGTGGTGAAAGGGGTGAAGATGAGGGGGGATGTGTGAAAGGGGTGAAGATGAGAGGGGTGTGTGTGAAAGGGGTGAAGATGAGGGGGGATGTGTGAAAGGGGTGAAGATGAGGGGGGGATGTGTGAAAGGGGTGAAGATTAGGGGGTTGTGTGAAAGAGGTGAAGATGAGGGGGATGTGTGGTGAAAGGGGTGAAGATGAGGGGGGATGTGTGAAAGGGGTGAAGATGAGAGGGGTGTGTGTGAAAGGGGTGAAGATGAGGGGGGATGTGTGAAAGGGGTGAAGATGAGGGGGGGGGTGTGGTGAAAGGGGTGAAGATGAGGGGGTGTGTGAAAGGGGTGAAGATGAGGGGTGTGTGTGAAAGGGGTGAAGATGAGGGGGGTGTGTGAAAGGGGTGAAGATGAAGGGGGAGGGATGTGTGAAAGGGGTGAAGATGAGAGGGGGATGTGAAAGGGGTGAAGATGAGGGGTGTGTGGGAAAGGGGTGAAGATGAAGGGGGATGTGGGAAAGGGGTGAAGATGAAGGGGGAGGGTAAGGAGGAGAGGGTGAAGTGTTGGGAGTGAAGGGCATAAAAAGGAGAAAGAAAGGGACGAAGAAAGTTTAAGAGGGCGAAGGGCTGACTCAGTGCCACTAGGGACATACAATAACACCCCTTCACTGTCCAGATGAGGCAGTGATAAGGAGGACAGAGCTCTACAAGGAGGCGGGGCAGTGAGGTCGAGGGGCAGTGAAGTCGAGGGGCAGTGAAGGGTCGGCCAGTGACGAGGGAGAACCAGACATTGGGAGATTATGTGACATTTTCCTGTTGATGTTCAGCACGTTGTTGTCCTGAGGTAGCTAGTGGTCTGTTCTTTGGTACTCGTTTGGTCTGATCCCTGACACTCAATTGGTCTGATCCCTGACACTCAATTGGTCTGATCCCTGACACTCAATTGGTCTGATCCCTGACACTCAATTGGTCTAGATTTTGGGACTCGTGATTTTTAGGCTCATTTGGTCTAGTTTTTGGGATTCCGTTGGTCTCATCTCCAAGTATCTTCTGGGATTCTGGAGGCTCTTAACTGTTGGGATTCACTTTGGGATCATCAGGTCACAGGCATCCCACAGCAGCAGCCTTACGTCGGATACATGTAAACATGTGTTTCCAAGAGCGTGGGGACAGTTTCCTTCATGTAGTTTGCGACAACCCCTGTCTCTAAGGACGAACTATGGGTGATCGAAGTCCTTCCTGCTCACGGAAAATTCCCCTTAACGACCCACTCAGCATCCTTCGCTTTGGTCTTTGCGAAACGGACTGGAAGAAGGAACGCGGTACACTATCTTGCTAGGTCCAGCCCACCTTATGTTATCACGGAAGGAAGTCCGGGTCAGCTACACATGTGACTGACTCAGTCTGGCTTCCTCCTTGACCACGGCGCCAGGATATGGCTCCTCTCCGAAGGTCAAGAACCTCACCTCAGGACGACAGCCAGGGAGCACCGCTGTGGGCGAAATGGAACAAAGAAAACGGCAACGAAACGACAGTGATTCATCATTCATTTGTACTTTCTTGACGACCGTATCATTCCTGATCTCACGTCGTCAAGGACGGAACATTACGCAGCTGCCATGCACCTCTGTCCTCTTGCTGCAGCAGCCACTACCTCAGCTGTTGTGGTTGCATCTGCTACTGCTGCTGCTCACTGGTGCTTGCCGCAGCTTTCCCTCGCTCCTTCGACAGCCCATCTCTGCCACCACCACCGCCGCTGCCACCATCAGCTGGTATTGATCACTGTTCTTCGTGTTTGTCTATAAATGTTAACGAGTGGCGGTCGTGTTGACGCGGGATATTGTGGCGCGAGTGAAGGTCGGGGGCGCGCGCCCAGGAGGAGGGTGGGAGGTTCGGTGGCGGTGATCCACCTCCCTCTCTCCCTCTTCCCCTTCACCATGTCAACACGAGGAGGCGTGGTGTGGTAGGGGTAGGGTTGAGCTCGAGGTGGTGTTGGGTGTTGGAATATGGGGTTCCACAGGTCTCGCTCGTCCTCGGGAGTTGAGGAGTGGATTCTCCTCCTCGACCTTTTCTCTCATTTCTCCGGGCAGGAGAGGAGTATGGCAGGGGGAGGCCAGTGGTAAGGGGGAGTAGACCAGTGGCAGGGGCGAGGGAGGCCAGTGAAAGAGTTCATTATCGGAGACAAAGACCCCCCCATACCCCTTTCCCCTCCCACACCTGGGAAAAAAACGAAACGAAAAAAAAAAAGGAAAAGCGAATCCACAGCAAACACAAAGCTGTGTTTGTTGGGGAGGGGTGTGCGGGAAGGAAGGGGGGCGCTCCCCCTTGCCTGTGGGTATGGACGTCCGCGTTGCCTCGAGAATGGTCTTTTAGTGAGCCAACGGAAAGAACGCGACCCTCTGGTCTGGCAACAGTGGACGGGGTAAACACTGCAGTGTTTGCAGGTATTGACACCCGGGCCCCGCCGGGAGCAACAGCTACACTCTCTGGGTTATCAAAAAAAAAAAAAAGAAAGAAAAAAGAGAAAAAAAAGAATGGCTGGTGTAATATGGATGTAAGATTCACTCGCTTGTGCGCCTCGCCTTTCCCTCCCAGTCTGTATCTAACTGTTCAGAACTGAGTGGGACAGTTCAAGAACACTGTGGTCCTACTGCAGTGAGATGTACACGAACAGATGGTCGGTGTGGGCACGAATGGACGGTCCTATTGCAGTGAGATGTTCACGAACAGATGGTCGGTGTGGGCACGAATGGACGGTCGTATTGTAGTGAGATGTTCACGAACAGATGGTCGATGAGGGCACGAATGGACGGTCCTATTGCAGTGAGATGTTCACGAACAGATGGTCGGTGTGGGCACGAATGGACGGTCCTATTGCAGTGAGATGTTCACGAACAGATGGTCGGTGTGGGCACGAATGGACGGTCCTATTGCAGTGAGATGCTCACGAACAGATGGTCGGTGTGGGCACGAATGGACGGTCCTATTGCAGTGAGATGCTCACGAACAGATGGTCGATGAGGGCACGAATGGACGGTCCTACTGCAGTGAGGGTTTACGAACGGATGGTCGGTGATGGCACGAATGGACGGTCCTACTGCAAAGAGATGTACACGAACAGATGGTCGGTGTGGGCACGAATGGACGGTCCTACTGCAGTGAGGGTTTACGAACGGATGGTCGGTGATGGCACGAATGGACGGTCAACTGCAGTGAGTGTTTACGAACGGATGGTCATCTGCAGTGAGTGCGTTCAAGAACGGATGACTGACTTAACTAAGAGTCCACGAACGAGAGGTTAACTCTAGAGTCCACGAACGAATGGTTGATTCCAGAGTCCACGAACGAACGGTTAAGTCCAGAGTCCACGAACGGATGGTCGAAGCACGAATGGCAGTCTTGGCTCACAGTTCACTTTCATGACGCTTTTCTCCTCGCTCTTATAACTCAACGTACGTACACTTGCTCCTATTTGAGTTATGTCACGTTTGATTTCATACCCTCAATTCTCCCGTCAGAATTGAAAAGATTCTTTAAAGTTGTTAACACGGGAATCACTACATACTAAGACAACTTCTCTTACATCTACTCGAAGTTTACGTGTTTATGAAGCGAATCACTGTACCTTTAAGCGATGGCATTGGCTTTGTTGCTCTTTTCTGTATTGGTTCTGATTCCTTTTCGTCTTTGGAAAAGCTTGGTGATCCAAAGTGATTAAAAAAAAAAAGGAAGGCGATCAGTTTGGTCATGTGGTGAATGAGGAAGCCAAAAGAGCCGAGATGAGGCAAAGGTTGAAAAGAGGAGGTGACGTAAGAACACAGAAGACCAAGAGTGCCACGATGATCACATAAACTGGAGGGAAATGGAGTTGGGCGGCCAAGAAGCAGGGCGTTGTGCTGCCAGCATATGTGAACGCGACCGCTGAAGGAGGAGGGAGGCAGGAAGGGAGAGGGGGGAAGAGGCAGCAACACCTGGGCCACAGTTAACTCTGTGGCTTTGACGAGCGTCCGTCCGTCTGTCTTGTCTGAACGCCACCATCCCTGTGGAATGTCCCCTTCATTTTATATTCCGGTTTCGAGAGTGAGTTAGGAGACGTGGGTGCCTCTCGAATCTAAACGAACCGCCCCACTCCCCACTCTCTCTCTCTCTCTCTCTACACCCCCAAAGGGAGCTGGACACATATGATGAGTAACAAGAAGGGCGGAACCACCATCAACATGGTTATGACATGGTCGAAAATTTTCCCTGCCATGGGAAAAGCCAGCTCGCCCTGGTGGCCCATGGTAACAAGAGGACCTCATGGGAAACTACCATGGGGGACAGAACCCACATACATCATAATGAATTTATTTATAAAGAAAGTGAGGGGGAAAATATATATATATATATATATATATATATATATATATATATATATATATATATATATATATATATATACGACTGCATTAGCAACATCGAATTACCCTGATAAATGTTGTTTATCTATAACTACTCTAATTGACCTACGTCTAGTTAAAGAATGGTTTATCTGGAGCATTCTCATGATGTGCGAGACACTGGCGTCTGTGTGAGAGAGAGACGTCGAGGACAGAGACGTTCTCGTCTCGTTCGTCTTCGTGATGAACGGCCTCGTGGTAGCGGGGTGGGGGGGTGGAGGTGGGGTTAATGGTCGAGAGAGAGAGAGAGAGAGAGAGAGAGAGAGAGAGAGAGAGAGAGAGAGAGAGAGAGAGAGAGAGAGAGAGAGATCCAGGTCTCGTAATAAGCTAGCGTAGTGTCAAGTAACGAGGGAGGGAAAGAGGAAGGGAGGGAGGGAGGGAGCCGCCCCTCACACTGGGAGGAGGGAGGGGCGGAGGAGGAGGAGGGGGGGCGGCAAGTTATACGCCTCATAATAAAACACTAACTCTCACATGAAGTCAATTTACATACCTTTGCCTTCCACCTGAGACGGACGTAAAGCGGGAACTCTCCAGCCTTCCCCAGGGACGAGTGACCCTTAATGAGCATGCGTGAAACAGTTCGCATCGTCCTGTGAGGCAGAGACACGAGGACGGGGGGGAGAGGACTAAGTATCCTCGCTGGGGCGTCCAGGGACAAGACTGGAACCATGTTGGAGGCTCCAGGCTGACTCCTCCCCACCCGTGTTTATGAGCCATCTCAAACCTGGCTGTTCAGCCCTGGAACTAATATATGCATCGTAAGGGCGTCATACCCGCAGGATTTGACTCGTATTACGGCTGTAGACGAGAAGATAAAAATGTGTGATGACCCGGGCGCGTGTGGCGAGGCGGGGAGGGAAGGGATGGGGGAGAGGACCCAGGCCGGGGAGAGGGAGTGGAAAAGTGGGGGGACAGGGAGTGGGGCGGGAAGGGAGAAACTGGTAGACAGAAACTGACAGGAGACAGAGCGTGAGTCAGAACAAGGAATGAATGAACAGAGGCGATGGCATTTGACTTTGTTGCTCTTGTCTGCATTGGTTCTAATTCCTTTCCGTCTCTGGGAAAAGCTTGGTGATCCAAAGTGACTAGAAAAAAAAATATGATGCTTGAAGAGAAAGAAGGAAGGAAAAGAAGGAAGGAAGAGAAAGAAGGAAGGAAAAGAAGGAAGGAAGAGAAAGAAGGAAGGAAAAGAAGGAAGGAAGAGAAAGAAGGAAGGAAAAGAAGGAAGGAAGAGAAAGAAAGAAGGAAAAGAAGGAAGGAAGAGAAAGAAAGAAGGAAAAGAAGGAAGGAAGAGAAAGAAGGAAGGAAAAGAAGGAAGAAAGAGAAAGAAGGAAGGAAAAGAAGGAAGAAAGAGAAAGAAGGAAGGAAAAGAAGGAAGGAAGAGTAAGAAGGAAGGAAAAGAAGGAAGGAAGAGAAAGAAGGAAGGAAAAGAAGGAAGGAAGAGAAAGAAAGAAGGAAAAGAAGGAAGGAAGAGAAAGAAGGAAGGAAAAGAAGGAAGGAAGAGGAAGAAAAGGGAAGAGGAGAGACAAGACTGCACCAATTTCCTACACGTCGCCTCATAAACTAACAATGACAAACTCTGAGATCTGTTCGAGAAGCGAGGATGATGTGTCATCCCCGGGAGAAGCTTTCCATTTGTCTTACGATAAAAAGAAGAAGAAAAAAAAGGGAGGAGAATAATTGTGGTCTGAGAAAAAGACGTTTTGGTGAAGCTGTCAGTGGGGAAGAACGTGTTAAGCCTCACAGCTGAGGTGCTGAGCCAGATATGGTACCACTGGCATGACTGCTGAGCCAGACGTGGCACCACTGGCATGACTGCTGAGCCAGACGTGGCACCACTGGCATGACTGCTGAGCCAGACGTGGCACCACTGGCAGGTCTGCTGAGCCAGACGTGGCACCACTGGCATGACTGCTGAGCCAGACGTGGCACCATTGGCATGACTGCTGAGCTAGACGTGGCACCACTGGCAGGTCTGCTGAGCCAGACGTGGCACCACTGGCAGGTCTGCTGAGCCAGACGTGCCACCACTGGCATGACTGCTGAGCCAGACGTGGCACCACTGGCATGACTGCTGAGCCAGACGTGGCACCACTGGCATGACTGCTGAGCCAGACGTGGCACCACTGGCATGACTGCTGAGCCAGACGTGGCACCACTGGCAGGTCTGCTGAGCCAGACGTGGCACCACTGGCATGACTGCTGAGCCAGACGTGGCACCACTGGCATGAGTGTTGAGCCAGACGTGGCACCACTGGCATGACTGCTGAGCCAGACGTGGCACCACTGGCATGATGTCAACCTAAGGTGTGGCACCACTGATATGACTGCTATGACTGATATGTGCACCAACCTAGACGTGGCAACACTGATATCTGTACCAACCTAGACGTGGAAACACTGATATGCGTACCAACCTAGACGTGGCAACACTGATATGCGTACCAACCTAGACGTGGCAACACCGAGAAGTACCAACCCAGATGTGGCACCACAACATTGAGCGTCACACCAGATGTGTCGGTCGGGTCATGTGGCATTTAAAGGCATATTGAGAGAGAGAGAGAGAGAGAGAGAGAGAGAGAGAGAGAGAGAGAGAGAGAGAGAGAGAGAGAGAGAGAGAGAGAGAGAGAGAGAGAGAGAGAGTAAAGTCGTTGCTGTAAACTGAAATGGGAAAATGCCTGTCGAGTTGTGTGCTGAAAGCACAATGGTGATTTGCTTTAAAAAAAAAAAAGAGAGTAGCATGTGTAAGTCTTCATGGTTGAGTGGAGATGAGGGCCAGCAGCTATTATTGGATTAGGTGCACGCGAACGAGAGGGTGTTGGATGTGAACGTGTTGTTGAGAGTGGGGCAGCCTCTGACCATTTCTTGGTGGAGGTGCCAGAAGACTTACGAAGTATGCCTTTGTACCAACGTGGGGAACAAATGGAACGTTCGAATTACAGACCTGCATGTCTGTTGAACCTAACTACTAAAGTATGAGGGAGATTAAGGGTGAGGTGGGGCATGTCTGTTGAACCTGCCCACTAAAGTATGAGGGAGATTAAGGTTGAGGTGGTGCACAGAGCAGGGCAAGGTGGGGCACAGAGCAGGGCAATGTAGTGACAGGGGAGGCAGATGTCTGCCTTCAAGAATGTATTTGAGAAATACTTGAAGAAGGAGAGAGTGAATCATGTGGAATTTATGGATCTCAAGAAAACGTATGATAAGGTTGACAGAGATGCCTCGTGGAAGGTGCCACGAATATTTGGTGTATATGGAAAGCTAATAAAGGCACAGAGGAGAGATTACTGGTAGAATGAGTTATACATGCGGGTAGGAAGGGAGGAGGGTGGGTGGTTCTTCCTAAAGGTGGCCCCCAGGTCAAGGATATGTATGGTCACCTTGCATGTATGATCCGTCAAGGGGCAGGGTGTCGAGGGAAAATTCAAGAGTGCCGGAGCTGTGTTATGGAAGCTGAATCAATTGCTGTTCGCACATGACACGGTTTTGGTGGCAGAGTCACAAAAAACACCTCCATATGCTGGTGAAACAGTTCGGAAGAATAGAGTAAATGAAGAATATCGAATGTAAATGTAGACAGAAGTGAGCAAATGAGGTGTAGGGGGGAAGGGGGAGGTGTGTGTGTGTGTGAGAGGAACGTATGAGTGTGAGTTTAAATGCAGACGACCTGGAGGAAGTGAAATGACTTAGGCATCTGGGAGTGGACGTGGCTGTGAAACGAACCCTGGGGGGCTGAAGTAAGCCAGGAGGTAGTAGAGGGGGCTGAGACAGGAGAGTCTGGAGGTTAAATAGTCCCGACAACATAGAAGGAGGTGGACACATTGGAAATAAAAGGCCTGAATGCAGCATTGGCAGGAATATAGAGGTTCTGAAATACCCCTTCACCAATACCACTCCTGCCCCTTCATCACCACCCCCTACCCTTACCATCATCACCCCTGCTCCTCCTTCATCCCCGCCAATGCCCCTTCCTCATCACCCCTGCCTCTTCATCACTACCCCTGCCCCCTTCACCACCATCCCAGGCCCTTCATCATCAAGCCTGCTCCCCCCATCATCATCACCCTACTCCCTTCACCACCAACCATGTCCCCTTCGTCACCACCCTTGCCCACCCCCCACCAACCATGTCCCCTTCGTCACCACCCTTGCCCACCCCCCACCAACCATGTCCCCTTCGTCACCACCCCTGCCCACCCCCCACCAACCATGTCCCCTTCGTCACCACCCTTGCCCATCCCCCACCAACCATGTCCCCTTCGTCACCACCCCTGCCCACCCCCCACCAACCATGTCCCCTTCGTCACCACCCTTGCCCACCCCCCACCAACCATGTCCCCTTCGTCACCACCCCTGCCCACCACCCACTAACCATGTCCCCTTCGTCACCACCCCTGCCCACCCCCAACCAACCATGTCCCCTTCGTCACCACCCCTGCCCACCCCCAACCAACCATGTCCCCTTCGTCACCACCCCTGCCCACCCCCAACCAACCATGTCCCCTTCGTCACCACCCCTGCCTACACACTCTCCCTCCCTCACCGCCTCTGCCTCCTCCTCCTCCTCCCCTGCTGGTGGCTGCTGCCCCGTAGCAGCCTCGCCTCTCACACCATTAAGCAGGACCTGGCTCAACAGGGGAGCTGCTGTTGTCCCCCTGCAGGAGCGGTGGAGGGGCAAGGATTGGGTGGAAGAGAGAAAAAAAAAAAGGGGGAACTGATGCAGGGATGAGGAGGGATAGGAGGAGCTTGTGTCCCAGGGGGCCCATGGTCTGGGGGACATCTCCGTCCACATCACCCGGGCCGACACAGGGAACCCCCGGGTGTCGGCCCTGTGGCAGAAGGGCCTCCGCCAGCAGGAGCAGCGCCCGGGTCGACGGAGGTTAGGCCTCACCACCCCGGGCCTCTCCAGCAGACCCCAGGTGATGATGAAGACGTGAGGAAGGCTGAGCCACTAGGGGGAAGCCCGGTCAAGTCATCCACTTTAGCTTCGAGTTTAGCTGCTGCGGTGTGATGAAGAAGCTACTTTTAGCTTCGGATTTAGCTGTGGCGCGGTGAAGACGCTGCCTTCAGCTTCGAATCTAACGAATGGAATCACAGACCATGACAAAAGAATAAGGAAGAAGCGATGAAGGATGAATAAGACATTTTCAATAAACGCTAAAACATAAATAAGAACACTAGACTGCGGAGGGAGAGAGAGAGAGAGAGAGAGAGAGAGAGAGAGAGAGAGAGAGAGAGAGAGAGAGAGAGAGAGAGAGAGAGAGAGGGCGCGTGTGTGTGTGTGTGTGTAGCTGACGTGGGGCCCATTGCATTACTGGCGATCACATAAACCTGTAGCACATTATAGACGAGGAACCGGGGGGTTTCGACAGTGGGGGCCCCCCCAGATATATGCGACTGGTAACCTCCCATTTCTAGCGGCAGGGGAGACAAAGCTTCTTACGTTATCTCCTCCCTGGGAAGAACCTTATACCTGATAACCCATGGTATATAGCAGGTCACAAGGGCGTCCGTACTCAACGCCGCTCACACTGATACCGAGCCGTGACCAGTGTGGGCTGACGCTGGGCCCGACCGCTTGAACTTCGAGGGAGAATCGCTTTTTCTATGGTAATCGCCATCGTTTCTCGATAGCCCGGTGGGTAGCAGGCGGGTCTGCCACACTAAGCTCCCCACAGCCAGGTAGGAGGGTCTGCCACACTAAGCTCCCCACAGCCAGGTAGGAGGGTCTGCCACACTAAGCTCCCCACAGACGGGTAGGAGGGTCTCTCACACTAAGCTCCCCACAGACGGGTAGGAGGGTCTGCAACACTAAGCTCCCCACAGGTGGGTAGGCGGGTCTCTCACACTAAGCTCCCCACAGACGGGTAGGCAGGTCTGCCACACTAAGCTCCCCACAGACGGGCAGGACGGCCCACCACACTAAGCTCCCTACAGACGGGCAGGATGGCCCATCACACTAAGCTCCCCACAGACGGGTAGGATGGCCCATCACACTAAGCTCCCCACAGGCGGGTAGGAGGGTCTCTCACACTAAGCTCCCCCAGAGTGGGCTGGCGGTACCATATACACAGTAAAAATGAGATTCGGAGAAAAACTGACCATTCAATGTGTGTGTGTGTGTGTGTGTGTGTGTGCGCTGCTCTGTCTGTTTATCTTCTTATCATTTCGTCTGTTTACTACATATTTTTTTTGTCTGCTTCAGTGTCTCTCTCAGCCCCGTTGTTTGGGCTCCTTGTGTGTACGATCTGTGTACACACTCTCTCTCTCTCTCTCTCTCTCTCTCTCTCTCTCTCTCTCTCTCTCTCTCTCTCTCTCTCTCTCTCTTCCCTGCCCCCCCCCTAACAGCTGCTGGCGCCCCGCCCCCCCCAGCACAACCCGGCCACCAACATAAGCTGCCCCTCGCTCAATAAACCTTTACCAGGCCAGAAATATGAGAAACATTCGTCAAACTTTTGTGGAAGAATTCCCAGCACACGGCCTGCCCCCCCCCACACACACACACACCTACCCACTGCCTCCCCCTCCCCCCTCCCCTCTCCTCCTTTCGACAGACACATAGACAGACAGACAGACAGACAGACAGACGGACGTTAAAAGCACCAAAGTCAATTTTTTGTTTCACACAATAGAAAGGTACAGGAGACTACATGAGTCTTCTTCAAGTTACAGCCCTCAGCCACGGACATAAGCCCTAGTTACAGCCCTCAGCCACGGACATAAGCCCTTGTTACAGCCCTCAGCCACGGACATGAGCCCTAGTTACAGCCCTCAGCCACAGACATAAGCCCTAGTTATAGCCCTTAGCCACGGACATGAGCCCTAGTTATAGCCCTCAGCCACGGACATAAGCCCTAGTTACAGCCCTCAGCCACGGACATAAGCCCTAGTTACAGCCCTCAGCCGCGGACATAAGCCCTAGTTACAGCCCTCAGCCACGGACATAAGCCCTAGTTACAGCCCTCAGCCACGGACATGAGCCCTAGTTACAGCCCTCAGCCACGGACATAAGCCCTAGTCACAGCCCTCAGCCACGGACATGAGCCCTAGTTACAGCCCTCAGCCACAGACATAAGCCCTAGTTATAGCCCTTAGCCACGGACATGAGCCCTAGTTATAGCCCTCAGCCACGGACATAAGCCCTAGTTACAGCCCTCAGCCACGGACATAAGCCCTAGTTACAGCCCTCAGCCACGGACATAAGCCCTAGTTACAGCCCTCAGCCACGGACATAAGCCCTAGTTACAGCCCTCAGCCACGGACATAAGCCCTAGTTACAGCCCTCAGCCACGGACATAAGCCCTAGTTACAGCCCTCAGCCACGGACATAAGCCCTAGTTACAGCCCTCAGACACGGACATGAGCCCTAGTTACAGCCCTCAGCCACGGACATAAGCCCTAGTTACAGCCCTCAGCCATGGACATAAGCCCTGGAAACAAGCTTCAGCTATGGACAAAAATTCTCCTTGAGGTGTCAAGCTTTATGTCCGGCTGATCAGTGGTCAAGTCTGATGTTACGAGTCCAAGCTTATAAGTCTCACTCTGGCAAGTATTATGAGGGAGGCCCCAAGCCATTAAGCCTTTAAGCTGTCAAGTGATAAGTAAGGGCCAAGCTAATAAGCTCTCAAGTACACTGTGGAGCCCAGCTGACAAATCTTTTCACAACAGAGCATTATAGTGAACCAGCTGTCACGCCAGCTGACAAATCTTTTCACAACAGAGCATTATAGTGAACCAGCTGTCACGCCAGCTGACAAATCTTTTCACAACAGAGCATTATAGTGAACCAGCTGTGACACCAGCTGACGAATCTTTCACAACAGAGCATTATAGTGAAACCAGCTGTGATGCCAGCTGACAAATCTTTTCACAACAGAGCATTATAGTGTAACCAGCTGTGACACCAGCTGACGAATCTTTTCACAACAGAGCATTATAGTGAAACCAGCTGTGACACCAGCTGACAAATCTTTCACAACAGAGCATTATAGTGAAACCAGCTGTGACACCAGCTGACAAATCTTTTCACAACAGAGCATTATAGTGAAACCAGCTGTGACACCAGCTGACAAATCTTTTCACAACAGAGCATTATAGTGAAACCAGCTGTGACACCAGCTGACAAATCTTTTCACAACAGAGCATTATAGTGAAACCGGCTGTGATGCCCCGTATGTGGCCAATTGTGTCACTGAATCGGACAGAGACGGACACTGCTCGAGCAGTCTGGCCAGAAATCTCCTCCACTCTTATCTCAATTATAGACAAGTGTCCACAGCTTTTTATCATCATAGCACTTATCAGGGATTACATAATTCAGTTTCTGATTACTTTAAGGGTCGATCTACAGTCAAGGAACGCCACAAATTACATTTATGTAAGAGTTGATTTACATTGACCAAACTTCACAAATTACATTGGTGTAGGGGTTGAATTACCATGAGCCTACGCTGCAAATTACATTAACGTAGGGGATGAATTACCATGAGCCTACGCTGCAAATTACATTAACGTAGGGGATGAATTACAATGAGCCTACGCTACAAATTACATTAACGTAGGGGTTGAATTAAAATGAGCCTACGCTACAAATTACATTAACGTAGGGGTTGAATTAAAATGAGCCTACGCTACAAATTACATTAACGTAGGGGTTGAATTACAATGAGCCTACACTGCAAACTACATTAACGTAGGGGTTGAATTACAATGAGCCTACGCTACAAATTACATTAACGTAGGGGTTGAAGTATCATGAGCCTACGCTACAAACTACATTAATGTAAGGGTTGAATTACAATGAGCCTACGCTACAAACTACATTAATGTAGGGGGTTGAATTACAATAAGCTAACGTCACAAATTTGACAATTACATTGTGCCCCAATTTTCGACCCTCCGTTCTGATCCCAGGGATGAGCCGTGGCGACCGAGAAGGTGAAATGCCTCCACGAACGAGGGGAGTCGTGAGGGGGTGAAATGCCTCCACGAACGAGGGGAGTCGTGAGGGGGTGAAATGCCTCCACGAACGAGGGGAGTCGTGAGGGGGTGAAATGCCTCTACGAACGAGGGGAGTCGTGAGGGGGTGAAATGCCTCCACGAACGAGGGGAGTCGTGAGGGGGTGAAATGCCTCCACGAACGAGGGGAGTCGTGAGGGGGTGAAATGCCTCCACGAACGAGGGGAGTCGTGAGGGGGTGAAATGCCTCCACGAACGAGGGGAGTCGTGAGGGGGTGAAATGCCTCCACGAACGAGGGGAGTCGTGAGGGGGTGAAATGCCTCCACGAACGAGGGGAGTCGTGAGGGGGTGAAATGCCTCCACGAACGAGGGGAGTCGTGAGGGGGGGTTGGGTTGTTGTGTGGCACGAGATCAGCCAGGTACCCAGGCTGTCGGCCAGAGACCACTCCAATGTCAGACGACCATGAAGACGAGGGAAAACGTTAAGACACAGGAGAGGTATTCCCCCCCCCCCAGCACGACCTACCTATCCCCCACCACCTCCCCTTTCCTCCCTCCCCTCACCCATCACCCCTCCCTCCTCCTTGGTTCGCGCCTCCGTAATGGTTGTACATCACACCACCAGGGGGGGAGGGGGGGAGGAAATGGTGAGGGGCCCCCCCAGGGTCCCCTCACCTTCTCCCCTTGCTCACGATGCATAAAATTTCCATGTACTTACACCTCCCAACCTGGGGTGCAGAGGTGGTGAGAGATGGCCTGGGCTCACTCACTCGATCCCCAGAGAGTCTTGCTCCCCAGAAAGCCAAGCTCTCCAGAAAGCCATGCTCTCCAGAAAGCCATGCTCCCCAGAGAGCCATGCTCCCCAGAGAGCCATGCTCCCCAGAGAGCCAAGCTCTCCAGAAAGCCTTGCTCCCCAGAGAGCCTTGCTCCCCAGAGAGCCTTGCCCTCCAGAGAGCCTTGCTCCCCAGAGAGCCATGCTCCCCAGAGAGCCAAGCTCTCCAGAAAGCCATGCTCCCCAGAGAGCCATGCTCCCCAGAGAGCCATGCTCCCCAGAGAGCCTTGCTCCCCAGAGAGCCATGCTCCCCAGAGAGCCAAGCTCTCCAGAAAGCCATGCTCCCCAGAGAGCCTTGCTCCCCAGAGAGCCATGCTCCCCAGAGAGCCTTGCTCCCCAGAGAGCCATGCTCCCCAGAGACCCATGCTCCCCAGAGAGCCTTGCTCCCCAGAGAGCCTTGCTCCCCAGAGAGCCTTGCTCCCCAGAGAGCCTTGCTCCCCAGAGACCCATGCTCCCCAGAGAGCCTTGCTCCCCAGAGAGCCTTGCTCCCCAGAGAGCCTTGCTCCCCAGAGAGCCATGCTCCCCAGAGAGCCTTGCTCCCCAGAGAGCCTTGCTCCCCAGAGAGCCATGCTCCCCAGAGAGCCTTGCTCCCCAGAGAGCCTTGCTCCCCAGAGAGCCTTGCTCCCCAGAGAGCCATGCTCCCCAGAGAGCCTTGCTCCCCAGAGACCCATGCTCCCCAGAGAGCCTTGCTCCCCAGAGAGCCTTGCTCCCCAGAGAGCCTTGCGTCTTCAAGACGAGGAGGGGGTCTGAGGGGTGGGTGCTGGGACCCTACCCTCCTGGGGAGTTTAGATTAGACGCCATACTCGATGGTTTTACGTCTCTCACTCTACCACTCATTCCTGTCTCGCTCCTTCTCTGTCTATCCGTCTGTCTGTCAACAGACACCCCATCCACCTCGCCCTCCCGTCTATCACTGGGCAATAACACGACAGAATAGCCGTAACGTGTGTGACTTCCCTATGCAAGGGCGAGGCTCCTATACGATTCCTGAATGACTTTTAACTCTTACAGACACTTTAACACTGTCTTGCACCATTCACTGAACATGTCCTCCCCTCCCTTTGGCAGGGAGAGACTGATATGGTTTATCTTCAAGGTTCACCATGACTTTAAACGTGGTTCATCCTGACCTTATCTTGACCTAAGGTTCACCTTGACCTTATTCTACCTGAGGCTGACCCTAAGCTAACCTTAGCTGAGGTTTAGACCGATCCAACATCCTCAAGGTTACGTTTCCTGTCTTCATGTCTGGAGGCATCTTGCTTCCTTCATAATTCTCGTTGAAGAGAAGACACACCACAAGCCATGAGCGACCCCTTCTTAGTTCTATGATCAACACATCCCATGGCTGCTTTTGAACCTCAAGGCGGGGAGAGACACAGAATCTCGGCTTTCCTAAGTTCATTTTGATCTTAAATGGTCACCACCATGGAACATAGGAAATGTGTACTGCAATATTTCGGGAGGTTCCCGGAGCTGTCTTCAACACAGTGGCCAGACGGTGGGTAATATATACAGGGGAAGTCATTTGTGATATGTGAGGCGGACGGAAAAGTAGCAAGCTCAAAGAATGTCTTTCTCTCATGACGTGTGAGGTGTGTGTGTGTGTGTGTGTGTGTGTGTGTGTGTGTGTGTGTGTGTGTGTGTGTGTGGTGTTCATCCCTGACTGGGAGGTGCTTGCTGGTCATAAAGGCTAAGAGTAATGCATGAGTTCACTTATTAACGACAGCTGACTATTCTCGTATTAATAAGACTTCTGTGATCGCGTATGGCTTGGTCTTATGTTTCTTATGTCACCTGGTTAAAGCAGGTGTATATCTATCCATATATCCAAATCTATCTATCTATCTATCTATCTATATCTATCTCTATCTGCGTCTTGTGCCTGGGGCTTCCCTGCCTACGATCAACGGCTCCCAAGGGGACACAGAAACGAGGCAAAGAACCCAGAACATCCGGCTGAAGTGACAGTTCATCAAACGTCGACACAGAAGCAATTATTCAGCACCAGATCATCTGCCTTGGCAAAAAACCCCGTGGGGGGATTTGGATACAAGCACACAGGCAAACGTGTAGCTCTCCAATGTGGCAAAAGACTTCTTTCTCTCTCCGCTCCTGTGTGGGACGATGCACGATGCAACATATCACGAATGCCTTTCCTAGAGATACAGGCGACGCACGACCTCCAGCCCCTACGAGTGTGGGTGAGTCAGTGTCGACACCACCACCATAGCTTTTTGAAGTTGACACGACATTTCTCCACCTGGTTTATCTCTCTGCCTTTCTTGACTAAGCTCAGAGTCCTTCATGTCTCTCTCTCTCTCTCTCTCTCTCTCTCTCTCTCTCTCTCTCTCTCTCTCTCCCCCGCTGTCACAAACAACCCCGAGAGGACCCCACCCATGGTCTCTCACACTGTTTGCATTCCATTTGTGTTCCTTTACGAAGCGGATCATCCTTACAGCCAAGACAGATGGTGCCCATCCGTTGCCCGGCTGGCAATGCACACTTCATGGCAATGTGTTATTTCATGGGCCGACATGGGGTCTTCCCAGGAGATCTGTTTATATAAGGCTTATGAAATGGATGCTGAGTGAAGAAATATGTACACAAAAAAATAAAAAAAGCCACACTATTAAGGCAATATGTGATGTGGTGTGTGGAAGGGAAATGTTTACTACCATGTTGTGGTACAGAGACGTTCATTGTGTTGTGGTGGAGAAACGTTGACCGAGTTGTGGCAAGGAAACGTTCGCAGTATTGTGGTGGAAAAAAACGTGTATTGTGGCAAGGAAATGTTCACTGTAATGGCGCAGAGATACGTTCAGTGAATTGTGGCAGAGAAACTTTTATTGTGATGGGGTAGAAAACATTCATTTGTGTGTTACAGGGAAGCACTCACTGTGGTGTGGCAGAGGAACGTGTTCAGTTGGTTTATATATATATATATATATATATATATATATATATATATATATATATATATATATATATATATATATATATATATATATCAGGAGCGGAGAGAGACAAGGAGAAGGGAGAGCCCCAATTGGAGATGGATGGATGGAGTGAAAAAGATTTTGAGTGCGCGGGCTCTGAACATGCAGAATGGTGGAAAGCGTGCAGGGATAAAATGAATTGGAGCGATATGGTATACAGGGGACGACGTGTTGTCAACAGACAGAACCAGGGCATATACAGTGGCCGGGGTAAACCATGGAAAGGTCTGTGGGGCCTGGATGTGGATAGGGAGCTGTGGTTTCGGTGCATGACACATGACAGCTAAATGGATTTGAGCGAATGATGCTTCTTCTTCGTCTATTCCTGGAGCTACCTCGGTAACGCATGTCATGAACTGAGGCGATGCGTGCGCGCGCGTCCATGTGGTGAGAGTGTAGGGCTACCGGAAGTAAGTGCCCAATATCTTCACTGTGGCAGTTACAAGGTGGGGCATGAGGAGGCCTTGTGATATGCGGAAATTGGTAATGCTGAGGAGGTGTCCAGAACGCAGGAAGGAAAGGGTAATCCGCATGTGTCTAGGGAGTGTAGTTTCTGATGGCTTTGTGTCAGGCGGGGAGGTGTTTAAGACGGGGTTCAATGGAACAGTGGTTGTTTACGTGTCTAATGGGTCATTTCTGTGTGTATATGTTTCGTTATTCTTGTGTTTGCTGAGGGTTGAGGGGATCTGTGAGTACAGATGATGTGAGGGGATCTGTGAGTACAGATAGATGTGAGGGGATCTGTGAGTACAGATAGATGTGAGGGGATCTGTGAGTACAGATAGATGTAAGGGGATCTGTGAGTACAGATGATGTGAGGGGATCTGTGAGTACAGATAGATGTGAGGGGATCTGTGAGTACAGATGATGTGAGGGGATCTGTGAGTGCAGATAATGTGAGGGGATCTGTGAGTACATTTTGTTGATGTGAGGGAATCTGTGAGTACAGATGATGTGAGGGGATCTGTGAGTACAGATGATGTGAGGGGATCTGTGAGTACAGATGATGTGAGGGAATCTGTGAGTGCAGATGATGTAAGGGGATCTGTGAGTACAGATGACGTGAGGGGATCTTAGAGTACATTTTGTTGATGTGAGGGAATCTGTGAGTACAGATGATGTGAGGGGATCTGTGAGTACAGATGACGTGAGGGGATCTGTGAGTATAGATGATGTGAGGGGATCTGTGAGTACAGATGATGTGAGGGGCAAAGGGGTCAGACCTTCATCTTTCCTCGTGGGTTGATAGTTGGTTATGGAGTGGTGTGGATGGCAAGGGTCTGGCGCTCCTACATATATGACTGAGCGGCGAGCATGTTGAGGTGGGGGCCTGTGTGGTGGGGGGGGGGGAGACACGCAGCAGGTCGGGTCAAGAACGTGTTACTAGTCTTATGGCATTGAATCATGAAGATGACTAGTTAGCCACTTCTATATCAAACGATAACTGTAAGCCACTTCTATATCAAACGATAACTATAAGCCACTTCTATATCAAACGATAACTACAAGCCACTTCTATAATAAACATCAGATTCAGTTCTCTTTTTTCAGTAGGAACTATACAGTTACAGGAATTGTACACACTGAAGTAATGTAATTTTGTATAAGTTTTTAAGGAAATGACTTCTTGAATTTTACAAATATTTAATAAAGACGAATTAGTAAAGACGTTGGTGATGTCTCCTTAACCCTGACACAACATAAGTCTAAAAACCTATTCAAACTTCCTTCCAACATTTTATTGCACAATTTTCTTGGGACATTTTTAAAAAAACACCCATTGCGTTGACCCCTTTTTTCTTTTTCTTCCATGTTTCTAGGTTTCGTTGAGTAAACCTTTGCGTTTCCCACTCCCCCACACCAGAGCCTGGACTCCCCACGTTTCCCACTCCCCCACACCAGAGCCTGGACTCCCCACGTTTCCCACTCCCTCCCACACCAGAGCCAGGACTCCCACGTTTCCCACATCCCCCACACCAGAGCCAGAACTCCCCACGTTTCCCACTCCCCCACACCAGAGCCAGGACTTCCCACGTTTCCCACTCCCCCACACCAGAGCCTGGACTCCCCACGTTTCCCACTCCCCCCCACACCAGAGCCTGGACTCCCACGTTTCCCACTCCCCCACACCAGAGCCAGAACTCCCCACGTTTCCCACTCCCCCACACCAGAGCCTGGACTCCCCACGTTTCCCACTCCCCCCCACACCAGAGCCTGGACTCCCACGTTTCCCACTCCCCCACACCAGAGCCTGGACTCCCACGTTTCCCACTCCCCCACACCAGAGCCTGGACTCCCACGTTTCCCACTCCCCCACACCAGAGCCTGGACTCCCCACGTTTCCCACATCCCCCACACCAGAGCCAGGACTCCCCATGTTTCCCACTCCCCCACACCAGAGCCTGGACTCCCACGTTTCCCACATCCCCCACACCAGAGCCTGGACTCCCACGTTTCCCACATCCCCCACACCAGAGCCTGGACTCCCACGTTTCCCACTCCCCCACACCAGAGCCAGGACTCCCCACGTTTCCCACATCCCCCACACCAGAGCCAGGACTCCCCATGTTTCCCACTCCCCCACACCAGAGCCAGAACTCCCCACGTTTCCCACATCCCCCACACCAGAGCCAGGACTCCCCACGTTTCCCACATCCCCCACACCAGAGCCAGGACTTCCCACGTTTCCCACATCCCCCACACCAGAGCCAGGACTTCCCACGTTTCCCACTCCCCCACACCAGAGCCAGGACTTCCCACGTTTCCCACTCCCCCCCACACCAGAGCCTGGACTTCCCACGTTTCCCACTCCCCCACACCAGAGCCAGAACTCCCACGGAGTAGGACCCCGGAGGGCGAGCGTGGAGCGTGGAGCATGTGTGTGTGTGTGTGTGTGTGTGTGTGTGTGTGTGTGTGTGTGGGGCTGAAACACACTTGCTGACAGTCCACCTCTGTTCTGGAAAGCTATCTCTGCGTCCCGTGGCACAAGGAGGAGGAGCAGCAGTGCGAGAACCCAAATATTGAATCCATTTCAGACCCTCGCTTCCTCCTCTTCTTCTTCTTCGCCCTCCGTCTTCGCCTGGCTCTCCCGCGCTCGTCTGTCCATAACACAATTAGGGCGATCAACTCAACCACTCTTCCCCCTTTCCCTTCCCCCTTCCCAGCCCTGGGGGGGAAATGGGGCATGTCGGGGACACACACTGGTGTTGTGACGTGATGTCTGACCGACCCTCCTCCATCACTCGTTGTCTGGCCGTCCAAAGACTTGTGTGTCTTGCAGATGACGGAGGAAGGAGCCAGCTGGGGGAGTCGAGGGTTGACGGTGGAGAACGACATGTGTGTGGCGCATGATTTCGCTCTGCTAACGACTGTGTGGCGCATGATTTCGCTCTGATAACGACTGTGTGGCGCATGATTTCGCTCTGATAACGACTGTGTGGCGCATGATTTTGCTCTGCCAACGACTGTGTGGCGCATGATTTCGCTCTGCCAACGACTGTGTGGCGCATGATTTTGCACTGCCAACGACTGTGTGGCGCATGATTTTGCTCTGCCAACGACTGTGTGGCGCATGATTTTGCACTGCCAACGACTGTGTGGCGCATGATTTTGCTCTGCCAACGACTGTGTGGCGCATGATTTTGCTCTGCCAACGACTGTGATGCGCATGATTTTGCTCTGCCAACGATTGTGTGGCGCATGATTTTGCTCTGCCAACGACTGTGTGGCGCATGATTTCGTTCTGATAACGACTGTGTGGCGCATGATTTCGCTCTGCCAACGACTGTATGGCGCATGCCAACGACTGTGTGGCGCATGATTTCGCTCTGATAACGACTGTGTGGCGCATGATTTCGCTCTGTCAACGACTGTGTGGCGCATGATTTCGCTCTGATAACGACTGTGTGGCGCATGATTTCGCTCTGATAACGACTGTGTGGCGCATGATTTCGCTCTGATAACGACTGTGTGGCGCATGATTTTGCTCTGCCAACGACTGTGTGGCGCATGATTTCGCTCTGCCAACGACTGTGTGGCGCATGATTTCGCACTGCCAACGACTGTGTGGCGCATGATTTTGCTCTGCCAACGACTGTGTGGCGCATGATTTTGCACTGCCAACGACTGTGTGGCGCATGATTTTGCTCTGCCAACGACTGTGTGGCGCATGATTTTGCTCTGCCAACGACTGTGATGCGCATGATTTTGCTCTGCCAACGATTGTGTGGCGCATGATTTTGCTCTGCCAACGACTGTGTGGCGCATGATTTCGTTCTGATAACGACTGTGTGGCGCATGATTTCGCTCTGCCAACGACTGTATGGCGCATGCCAACGACTGTGTGGCGCATGATTTCGCTCTGATAACGACTGTGTGGCGCATGATTTCGCTCTGTCAACGACTGTGTGGCGCATGATTTCGCTCTGTCAACGACTGTGTCACGCATGAATTTCGTTCAAGTTTCCCCCGTGGTCCCGACCCTTGTACATGGTCCACTCCAATCTTGGCGCTTCTCATTGACTGAGTCATCATTACCAACAAAACCTTTCAAAGAAAAAAGAAAGAAAGAAAGAAAAAAAAGGGAGTCGGAGTCTGGAGTCGGGTTGGATCAAGTCTGGAGTCGGGTTTGATCAAGTCTGGAGTCGGGTTTGATCAAGTCTGGAGTCGGATTGGATCAAGTTTGGAGTCGGATTTGATCAAGTCTGGAGTCGGATTGGATCAAGTCTGGAGTCGGATTGGATCAAGTCTGGAGTCGGATTGGATCAAGTCTGGAGTCGGATTTGATCAAGTCTGGAGTCGGGTTTGATCAAGTCTGGAGTCGGATTGGATCAAGTCTGGAGTCGGGTTGGATCAAGTCTGGAGTCGGGTTTGTGCGAGGGAAGTCTTCCAACTTCCCTCACATACAACTGGCGAGGAAGTCAAGACTTCCACTAATGACTCTACATACATACATACATACATACATACATACATACATACATACATACATACATACATTCATATATATATATATATATATATATATATATATATATATATATATATATATATATATATATATATATATATATATATACACACATACATACATACATACATACATACATACATACGAGGCAAAGTTATTCACATCATCTTGAAGCAAATGACTTTAAAAACACACACACACACACACACACACACACACACACACACACACACACACACACACTTGTGTGACTCACAAGTCAAAAAACGCTGTTGGACAGAGACAAATGGACGGACGGACGGACAGACGAATCAAGGGGGCCAAGGTCCGCCCCTCACCTCCCCTGCCAGAGACGGAGGGGAGGGGAGGGGAGGGGAGGGGAGGGGGGCAACCCTCCACACGGCCGAGGTGTCATGTTGAGTGGCGGAAGCTGTCACTCAGGACGAGGGGAGGGGGGAGGGGGAGGGGAGGGGAGGGGAGGGGGAGGGGGAGGGGCAGTGCCATGGAGGGAGGGAGGGGAGGGAGGGGAGGGGGGACAGTGCCTGGTGAGGAGGGGGGGTGATCCAGAGGGTGAGGGAGGGTGGGGTTGTGGGGGTGACCAGCTGGGCAATCCGAGGGTGAGGGAAGGTGGGTGTAGGGTGACCAGCTGTGCCCTATACACTGTATGGCAAGGGAGGAGATCGAGGTGGGCCAGGTGGACGGAGGGAGGGTAGGGAGAATACCTCACTATGGGAGGGTAGGGAGAATACCTCACTATGGGAGGGTAGGGAGAATACCTCACTAAGGGAGGGAAGGGAGAATACCTCACTATGGGAAGGTAGGGAGAATACCTCACTATGGGAGGGTAGGGAGAATACCTCACTATGGGAGGGTAGGGAGAATACCTCACTATGGGAGGGTAGGGAGAATACCTCACTATGGGAGGGTAGGGAGAATACCTCACTATGGGAGGGTAGGGAGAATACCTCACTATGGGAGGGTAGGGAGAATACCTCACTATGGGAGGGTAGGGAGAATACCTCACTATGGGAGGGTAGGGAGAATACCTCACTAAGGGAGGGAAGGGAGAATACCTCACTATGGGAGGGTAGGGAGAATACCTCACTAAGGGAGGGTAGGGAGAATACCTCACTATGGGAGGGTAGGGAGAATACCTCACTATGGGAGGGTAGGGAGAATACCTCACTATGGGAGGGTAGGGAGAATACCTCACTATGGGAGGGTAGGGAGAATACCTCACTATGGGAGGGTAGGGAGAATACCTCACTATGGGAGGGTAGGGAGAATACCTCACTATGGGAGGGTAGGGAGAATACCTCACTATGGGAGGGTAGGGAGAATACCTCACTATGGGAGGGTAGGGAGAATACCTCACTATGGGAGGGTAGGGAGAATACCTCACTATGGGAGGGTAGGGAGAATACCTCACTATGGGAGGGTAGGGAGAATACCTCACTATGGGAGGGTAGGGAGAATACCTCACTATGGGAGGGATAGGGAGAATACCTCACTATGGGAAGGTAGGGAGAATACCTCACTATGGGAGGGTAGGGAGAATACCTCACTATGGGAGGGTAGGGAGAATACCTCACTATGGGAAGGTAGGGAGAATACCTCACTATGGGAGGGTAGGGAGAATACCTCACTATGGGAGGGTAGGGAGAATACCTCACTATGGGAAGGTAGGGAGAATACCTCACTATGGGAGGGTAGGGAGAATACCTCACTATGGGAGGGTAGGGAGAATACCTCACTATGGGAGGATAGGGAGAATACCTCACTATGGGAGGGTAGGGAGAATACCTCACTATGGGAAGGTAGGGAGAATACCTCACTATGGGAGGGTAGGGAGAATACCTCACTATGGGAGGGTAGGGAGAATACCTCACTATGGGAGGGTAGGGAGCACTCCACCGACGACCTCAACCCATTTCGCGAAGGCTCCCTCCACTCCCTTCCACTGAAATACTTTCCCTCCTGTTACTTCCTGCTTATCTCGCGTCTCAACCAGCCTCCCTCCCATGAGGCACAGTGTCAAATGCTTTCTGGCAGTCCAATTCCAAACAGTCTGCACAACATTCCCCTTCTCACGTAAGGCAGAGCTCACTCTCTCGTGGAAATCTAAGAGGTTCATTGCACATGACCTCCTTTGTGGGTAACCATGTTGCCTCTCAGGGAGTTTGCCCTTGCACGAAGTGTGTGTGTGTGTGTGTGTGTGTGTGTGTGTGTGTGTGTGTGTGTGTGTGTGTGTGTGTCCGTCACTGAATATATTTGCCCGTGAGCTTATTTACACTTGTTTATTTACGTCAGTTTGCGCCTGTCATGCTGTGTAAGTGAAGGTCTGGGTGCGTGAGTGTAAACACAGGCGTTGAAGTGTTTGTGAAGTGTCTGGTCCCACGGCTGGCGAGGCAAGTGCCTCCCACATCACCACCCCGATACCTCCCCACACACACAACACTGGTGGCCTCCCACACCACCACCACCCCGATACCTCCCCACACACACACAACACTGGTGGCCTCCCACACCACCACCACACGATCCTGTAACACCCCACACCACAGCTCCCCACCACATAGTGTCTCCCACTACCGAAGCCCCACTACACGATCAACACCACATCACTTTCCCACCACAACATCCCCCACTACATCACTTCCACCACAACATCCCCCACTACATCACTTCCACCACAACATACCCCACTACATCACTCCCCACCACAACATCCCCACTACATCACTTCCACCACAACATCCCCCACTACATCACTTCCACCACAACATACCCCACTACATCACTCCCCACCACAACATCCCCCACTACATCACTTCCCACCACAACATCCCCCACTACATCACTTCCCACCACAACATCCCTCACTACATCACCTCCACCACAACATCCCCCACTACATCACCTCCACCACAACATCCCCCACTACATCACTTCCACCACAACATCCCCCACTACATCACCTCCACCACAACATCCCCCACTACATCACTTCAACCACAACATCCCCCACTACATTACTTCCACCACAACATCCTCCACTACATCACCTCCACCACAACATCCCCCACTACATCCCTTCCCACCACAACATCCCCCACTACATCACCTCCACCACAACATCCCCCACTACATCACTTCCACCACAACATCCCCCACTACATTACTTCCACCACAACATCCCCCACTACATAACTTCCACCACAACATCCCCCACTACATCACTTCCCACCACAACATCCCCCACTACATCACCTCCACCACAACATCCCCCACTACATCACTTCCACCACAACATCCCCCACTACATCACTTCCACCACAACATCCCCCACTACATCACCTCCACCACAACATCCCCCACTACATCACTTCCACCACAACATCCCCCACTACATCACTTCCACCACAACATCCCCACTACATCACCTCCACCACAACATCCCCCACTACATCACTTCCACCACAACATCCCCCACTACATCACTTCCACCACAACATCCCCACTACATTACCTCCACCACAACATCCCCCACTACATCACCTCCACCACAACATCCCCCACTACATCACTTACACCACAACATCCCCCACTACATCACTTCCACCACACACCTCACCTGACAACATCACCCCCTCCCGGTGGACGGGGGTGGGGGCGGTGGACGGGGCGGTGGACGGGACAGTAGACGGTGGTTGTTGGACGGGGATGGTGGAGAGAGGAGCAGGGGACAGTGGACGGGGATGGTGGAGAGAGGAGCAGTGGACAGTGGACGGGGATGGTGGAGAGAGGAGCAGTGGACAGTGGACAGGGATGGTGGAGAGAGGAGCAGTGGACAGTGGACGGGGATGGTGGAGAGAGGAGCAGTGGACGGTGGACGGGGATGGTGGAGAGAGGAGCAGTGGACAGTGGACGGGGATGGTGGAGAGAGGAGCAGTGGACAGTGGACGGGGATGGTAGTAGACAGGGAGCTCATCCCTCACACAGGACAACAGGAGGAAGAAGATGATGATGACAGCACAAGAACCAGGGATGGAGGAGGGAGAAGGGAAGGGGAGGGGATGGGGGAAGGGGAAGGGAAGGGGAAGGGATGGAGAAAGGGGAAGGAAGGGGAAGGGGAGGGCGTCGCCTCTTGGGGAGAGGGGAGAGGGAAAGGGAGGGGGGAGGGAGGGAAGGAGGCTAATCGGAAGGGAAACGGGACGTCGGAAGAGTTAATGTGGCGGGAGAGAGAGAGAGAGAGAGAGAGAGAGAGAGAGAGAGAGAGAGAGAGAGAGAGAGAGAGAGAGAGAGGCTGCGGTGAGGAGGCTGGAGGACACGCGTCCAGGAAGGACCTGGGGGGGGGGGGAGGAATGTGTCCTGGAGGGAGACACGTGCTTAGACACGTGTCCGAGAGGGGAGGTCGGGGAGCACGTGCTGGTTAAGTGTCCTGGGTGGAGGAACACGTGCCGGACATGTGTCCAGGGAAGGAGGACACGTGCTGGACACGTGATAAAGGAGAGAGAGATGTAGGAACGTGCCAGAGAGAGAGAGAGAGAGAGAGAGAGAGAGAGAGAGAGAGAGAGAGAGAGAGAGAGAGGGGGGTGGGGGGGTTCAGGTCAAGTGGGTCACGTGTCCCTGAAGGATACAGGTTCTGGACGCGTACTGAGGACATAGGTAAAAAAAAATTCACATACTGGGGAGCTCTTGGATACATATGTGCTGAGAGAGAGAGAGAGAGAGAGAGAGAGAGAGAGAGAGAGAGAGAGAGAGAGAGAGAGAGAGAGAGAGAGAGAGAGGACACATCATCATCATCATCATGTCTCTCTCTCTCTACATACAATCAACGAAGCCGGTGTGGTAATCCACAGCTGGTAACAAGTTTCTCAACTCCCTCATTTTGCCGCTCCCCCCCCCCCCCTACCCTTTGGTTTCTCGCCTACCTTCCTCTAAGTCACTGAGAAGAAACTTAGAGAGAAAAAAATAGAAATAGAAATAGAAACGAGTTTGTTAAGTGGTGTGAGTGACTAGGATAACCACATTATATATCAACATCGCGCCTGGCAAGTTCTCACGACCTTTGACCTCAAATGACCCACCCCTCATTCCCCTCAAGGTTGTTACCTCGCTCGCTCGCCCGGCTAAGCTGACCTCTTCTCTGGGTCACTCATCGTACGAGTGAGGTGATCAGACCCCTAGTCAAGGTCCAACCTTAACGACAGAACCTTCCAATTCCTTCGGGGGTCTCGATGGTCAACAACGCCATCCCTCGTCGCCAGCCAATCAGCAGTCGTGTTTCCACCTCCTCGGCTGGCTTTTCCAGCTGATGGCAAACTGTATGACTCTCACAGGCCGCCCTTCATGACCTGACTCAGCCTACCCTTACGTAGCCGGAACAACATCCAAGTCAAAATGGTCGAGTATTGACTGGCCTTCAGACAGGAAAAGCATGTGATTTCAACCCTAACGAACCCTTAGTGGCATCTCCTCCGTCAGTAGCAGTCCAGTGCGTGTGTGTGTGAGTGTGTGTGAGTGTGTGTGTGGGTGTGTGTGAGACTCCTCACATTCCATCCCCCTGGCAGGTGTTTCCAGTGGCTCCCTCCTGACGAACACCTTCGGCAGGACTCATGTCGCACTTCACTTCAGCTCGTCTCGAGAGCCGCCTTGAACTCCAGCAAGGACCTTCGGCCCCAAAACGCCAACAGCCTGCACCAACAAAGGACAAAGGCACGCGACACATTCTCCTCCTATAGAAGCTCCACGAGACTCGACAGCCATGACCTCCTACGAAACGCCTGCCTCGCCTCCTCCACCTTCACAAACACCTGCCAAACCAGCCTCCAACATCTCACTTTACCTTACTTGGCCTCGCCTCCTTACCACACATGTGTACCCAGTAGCTTCTTGTCCTGGGCTAATACCATCGCGTATCATCACTCAATAAAGAACTAAGTTGTTACTCGAGTTTCTGTACGCTTTTCTGTGTCCTTCATCTAACGCAAATGAAGCTTAAGTCTTATAAGGGCACTCTAAATATAAAATCAAACAAGAAAATAAATAGGAAATGCAGTTAAGATATTGTTATATACTCAGGGAGACTTCCCATCTAATACCTCTCCCACTCCATAGATGGCACTCTCCCAATGTAGTACCTCTCACACCCAACAGATGGCATTATCCCATTATAATGCCTCTCATAGCCAACAGATGGCATTAGCTGTATCGACTATCAACGAACTAAACACTTGAGTTGCCAGTCTCACCTACTGTCCCCCTTCACCACTGCAAATACTGTCCCTCTTCACCACTGCAAATACTGTCCCTCTTCACCACTGTCCCCCTTTACCACTGCTGCAAAGGTTTACACTGACGAAGAACTAGTCACTTACTGGCCATTAGTCAACTGGCCATATTAGACCTCGGGTTAAAATGCCGACGAAAAAAACTGATGTTTTAAGTGGATGCGTCACTCAGGCGCCTGTCAGTGCAGACGACAGATTATAGAGCTCTCGTTTCCAATAAAGACTTTACCAGCTATGGCGGCAGCCCAGTGTCACACACACACACACACACACATAGATACACACATAGACACACACATAGACAGACAGACAGACAGACATACACACACACACAAAGACACACAGACAGACACACAGACAGACAGACACACACACACACAAACAGACAGACACACACACACACACACAGACCGGCCTGGACTGATTCCATAATATGAATACATGAATATGGAAACAACGTCGGGAAGATTCAATAGCAGACTCCATGTGCTACACTCGGTATAATACTGGAACACTTAGACCATCTCTGCTGCTGGGGTTAAATACTTCTAAAATACATATTGATAATAGGGGGGGTCAGGCGGTCAGGGAAAGCTACATCCCCGATTCCAAAAAGGAATATAGAAATGAATGTTAGCATCTGGACCACAATTTCACCTTCATCTCTCTCTCTCTCTCTCTCTCTCTCTCTCTCTCTCTCTCTCTCTCTCTCTCTCTCTCTCTCTCTCACACACACAAAATGGTACAAAAGTGAAGACTCTTGGGCAATTCAAAATGATTCCCATCACACCAGAATCATCTTTTTTTCAAGCCTAAAAGAAAAAAAAAATGCCAGTAAAACGGACTGCAGGTGAGCGAGCGTTACTGAGGTGTTTGTAAGGTGAGAGATGAAGCCACTCACTGACCTGTTGCTGGTCAGTCCACTGCCTCACGCGCCAGGAGAGGCATCGGGCACGAGCACTGGCCTGTAGAGAGGCATCCGGGCAGCCACCGACCTGTAAGGAGAGTAATTAAACGTGAGAGAGATGAGAGAGAGAGAGAGAGAGAGAGAGAGAGAGAGAGAGAGAGAGAGAGAGAGAGAGAGAGAGAGAGGCAATGAAGTGTGGTATGCTCAACATACATGTTGAGATGGGCTAAGTCATACGTAAAATAACAAGGTTGAAAATCTTATGAGTAAAATAACAGGGTTGAAAATATGTACTGAAAAAGGGGTTTTCCCATAGCTTTTGACTCTCTCTCTCTCTCTCTCTCTCTCTCTCTCTCTCTCTCTCTCTCTCTCTCTCTATCTATCTATCTATCTACCTATCTATCTATCCTGTGGCCGTCGCGTCATTTTACCAAAATTCTTCGAATCAGTAAAATCTCCTTTTTTTTTTTTTTAGGCTTTATTTTCTAATTTCTTAAGGTCAGCAAATTCTAGCAATCATCTCATGAGTTGAGTGAAACAAGTGATGAAAACTGAGTGGGACCTAACACTGAGTCTTGGGGGACCCCATCTGTCACGCTAAACAAATCGGATGCTACTGGATCTAAAGCCATCCGTTTTCTATTTGTGAGTTAGTCTAGGGTCCACATCTTTATTATTTTTTTTTACTGCCACCATGAACTGCTAGTTTAATGTGTAACTGATGCTCATCCTGTGAGCGGGGACGTAAAAGGATTACAGTGGTCAGAAAGGGGTCTTTCTCAGACCTTAATGGGAGTGTTATTATCACATTAGCTTTAAAAATGGTTCATTACATGAGCTTACAACCAAATGGCAGACTTAACAAAACATGCAATTTTTCGATAAAGTTTCGGAATGTAAGGTACTTTTATCATTAACAATAAGTTTTGTAAGGTTAGGTTGGATCTATCACTGAAAAGGTTCATTTTTCTCAAAAGAAAGAAAGGAAATAAGGTAATGTTTTGTAATGTTTTAATATTTTGGACTGATGCTTTCTAATTTATCTTCGCCCATATTCAGTGTTCTATTATGAATAGATTTCCTTCATACTTTTTTGTTCTATTCTATGAAAAAAAAAAAACTTTGAAAATTTGCTATACAACTTCAGAAGGTATTGTTCGGTCTCAGTGATTTGATATATGACCAAAGAACTCAAAGTCCTTAACCCGATGCTGGTTTTCAAAATTACTTGATCACTACATAAACCTTTACCATTCTTCCAATTCTTTTTTTTCTTTTTTTTTAAATCATTGTCTCAAACATTTTACGTGGCAAGACGAGATGACTTGTAGCGATTTGTTCAATCTTTAAGTAACCGTAAATGTTAGTTACTGGTTTACGTCTTTGTTCAATCTTTCAGTCACTGTAAATGTTAAGTTAGTGGCTTACGTCTTTGACTTTTCTAAGGACGAAGGTCATCAGTAGCAGATGACTTGGTGGGATTCAACATTTACCAGTACATGAAGTAAGTCAGAGAGATGGAAATGTCAGTAGGTCGTATTTCCTAATGTTTTCTCTCCTTCCAGATGGATTTTGTTGTGCCATGCTTGAGTTAGGAAAATAAAAAAGGTCCATGGTGAATATTGAAATGAATTTCATTAAAATATAAACACCAATTTTTTTTTTCATGGTGAATATTGAAATGAATTTTATTTCAATATGAACACCATTTTATTTTCATGGTGAATATTGAAATGAATTTTATTTCAATATGAACACCATTTTTTTTTCATGGTGGATATTGAAATGAATTTTATTTCAATATGAACACCATTTTTTTTTTCATGGTGAATATTGAAATGAATTTCATTAAATATAAACACCATTTTTTTTTCATGGTGAATATTGAAATGAATTTTATTTTAATATGAACACCATTTTTTTATGGTGAATATTGAAATGAATTTCATTTCAATATGTATTTTTTTCATGGTGAATATTGAAATGAATTTCATTTGAACACCAAATCTTTTTTTCTCACCATCTGTCAAAGTGTTATCATCGCTGAACAACGCACCAAGAATGTTCTTAATAATTTCCATACCCCTCACTTATCTAGAAATTATTTACGATTTTGGATATTACAATAAATTCCTCTTTCATAATTTCCCTGCATTAAATACCTATATTCTAACATTTTTATTTTAACCCTAAATTCATGTTGTAAATCTAGCATTTACTCTCTGTTTCTTATGAAAATTACTTTAATATGCAAATTAGTTTAACTAGGTGTGACATTTCTCGTGAGGGTATAACCAAAATCGTCTGTTTCAAGAACATGTGTTCGTTCAAAAAGTAGATTTTTCTTTATTTTTATGTACTTTCAAAAGCATGAACTAGTCCACGCTATCAACATCATAACGAATTTAACCAAATATTAATCAATCTAAAATTTAGTGCCATCAAACCATTTTCTTTAAAAACAATCTAAAATTCAGTGTCATCAAACCATTTTCTTTAAAAACAAAGTAGAAATTTAAGGTAGACTCTCATGCTATTTTCATCACCTTTACCTAATATTTTATCACACTGACAGAGACCACTGTGTAGTTTAGGTTATAACCTTTGATCAAGGCATCCCAGTCAACTTTTAACATTTTAAAATCCCCCACAATTAACACTTTATTGCTTACGTGAGACTTGATCTATAAATACGGGAATAGAATTCTTCAGCAGTCTCCATCCTGGTACACCAACAGTTTGATTAATGATATGGATCAGTTTATTAATCTGCTGTTTGGCGAGTTATGTGCATCAACGGGGGATTTCTGAGAACTTTGTGTTGCATTTAAGCTCATTTAAACCAAACACATCTCTAACACTGCTGACCTTCGGTCCTAATCAACCCTTAATGAATTCTTTTTAATCCTGGTTTTACTAATGCTGTTAATAAATGCTAATCTACAATGCTCATCCAAGACCCACAAGTTAATGCTGTCATATCTAAATGTCGAGTGGGGCTGTGAGCTGTTACTTAAACCCCCCCACTTCATCAAGATTAAAACTTCTGACACTGGTAAAGAGATCTTTCGAATGTCAGCCATCCTGTAATGTCATCTTTGGGACCCTTACTAATTAGCATAAATGTTTCCCCCTTGACCTTTTTTCTCAAGCAAAGTGTCTGACCCCTTCTCTGAGCGTGACCCTTGGGGTCTGACCCTTTTCTGAGCGTGACCCTTGGGGTCTGACCCTTTTCTGAGCGTGACCCTTGGGGTCTGACCCTTTTCTGAGCGTGACCCTTGGGGTCTGACCCTTTTCTGAGCGTGACCCTTGGGGTCTGACCCCTTCTCTGAGCGTGACCCTTGGGGTCTGACCCTTTTCTGAGCATGACCCTTGGGGTCTGACCCTTTTTCTGAGCGTGACCCTTGGGGTCTGACCCTTTTCTGAGCATGACCCTTGGGGTCTGACCCTTTTCTGAGCGTGACCCTTGGGGTCTGACCCTTTTTCTGAGCGTGACCCTTGGGGTCCAAAAAGGGCTACCCCTGACCAGATATGACCCCACCCTCATCTGGTGTCCACACCGCCTCGTTCCCCTCATCTAAATACTGGCTCGTGTCACGCCTCTCAATGGCGTGTATCTAACGTGATTGTGCAGGGTAAATTCTCGTCTGGAACTGTGCCGAACTGTGCCGTTGGAACCCTTCTCGAAAAAGCAATCCAGCTCTGCTGAACATGATCCTATTACTGCTATAACTATGCCACAGTTCTATGTAATCTAATTCTTCGGTTGTTACACATAATACCCACAATTCTGCCATTCCAAAACCACCTGGATACGACAGCTGGTCTCCAGCGTGGTCTATGACTTCAACCATCATGGTCACTTTAAGTTTGTTGATTGTAATCTCTGGTTCCTTCTCTTCCAACTTGCTCCACCCTAACCACACTGTGTCCTGCCTCACCTTCATATTACCTCAATTTAGTACCACTCGCCTTTGCCTCGCTGCCCCGAACGGCAATTCATCTTTTTCGTGAAGCCAAAGAAAGACATCAATAAATACTATATATAGACTGACCGTAAATATCTTCCACGAAAATTCCTCCGTCAACTCACAAGAGGATTGAGAACGGACGAAGCAAGGGTGATTAAACCAAGGGGTGAGGGAGAGGTAGGGGCTGTGTCGAGGGCGACAGTAACGAGCTAAAGGGTGAGAGGAGACAGGAGAAGTGTACCAACATATGACCCTCTCTCTCTCTCTCTCTCTCTCTCTCTCTCTCTCTCTCTCTCTCTCTCTGCTCCTCTCACACTTGGCTAGGATGAACAAGTGTACTTGACCCCTCTCTTTCACACACACACACACACACACACACACACACACATACTTACCTTACTCCTCTCACACTTGGCTAGGATGAACAAGTGTACTTGACCCCTCTCTTTCACACACACACACACACACACACACACACACACACACACACTTACCTTACTCCTCTCACACTTGGCTAGGATCAACTAGCCTCCCCCTGCTCGCTTTGAAGCGTAGTGACACTGTATCTTAACAGCCACCTGGCCGTTAACTAACCAAACTACTGTACGATCCTATGGAAGAAAAAATATGTATGACGGCGGTGCCAGACGTATTCACCATATATACAAATAAAGATAAAAAGCTCATGTCTACGTATCCGTGGGAGTGGGTAACCCCCAACAGCGATGGCACAAAATCAATGTAAACACACACACACACAAGTTCAAACGCCTTGTTAAGTGTTAGTGATAGTTATCGTCCTTAACCATCGTAACTTGGTTGTTGATGGAGGGGGGTGGTGGTGAAAGGTTATCGTACTGTAGGATCGTATTTTGAGAGAGAGAGAGAGAGAGAGAGAGAGAGAGAGAGAGAGAGAGAGAGAGAGAGAGAGAGAGAGAGAGAGAGAGAGAGATCTACGTCTTCACTCCCAAGACTCCTCATCCAATCAGCACAACAGCGTCCGTGAGTGGTGTCTTCACTGCTTTCAGTGCCTTCACTGCTTTCAGTGCCTTCATTGCTTTCAGTGCCTTCACTGCTTACTTCATCACATCAAATGACTATCAATCCCTCCCCCCCCAACACTCCAACATACTTGAACCTCCCCCCAACACTCCAACATACCTGAACTTCCCCCAACACTCCAACATACCTGAACCTCCCCCCCAACACTCCAACAAACATGAACCTCCCCCCCAACACTCCAACATACCTGAACCTCCCCCCAACACTCCAACATACCTGAACCTCCCCCCAACACTCCAACATACCTGAACTTCCCCCCAACACTCCAACATACCTGAACCTCCCCCCCAACACTCCAACATACCTGAACCTCCCCCCCAACACTCCAACATACCTGAACCTCCCCCCAACACTCCAACATACCTGAACCTCCCCCCCAACACTCCAACATACCTGAACCTCCCCCCCAACACTCCAACATACCTGAACCTCCCCCCCAACACTCCAACATACATGAACCTCCCCCCCAACACTCCAACATACCTGAACCTCCCCCCCAACACTCCAACATACCTGAACCTCCCCCCCAACACTCCAACATACCTGAACCTCCCCCCAACACTCCAACATACCTGAACCTCCTCCCCAACACTCCAACATACCTGAACCTCCCCCCCAACACTCCAACATACCTGAACCTCCCCCCCAACACTCCAACATACCTGAACCTCCCCCCCAACACTCCAACATACCTGAACCTCCCCCCCAACACTCCAACATACATGAACCTCCCCCCAACACTCCAACATACCTGAACCTCCCCCCAACACTCCAACATACCTGAACCTCCCCCCCAACACTCCAACATACCTGAACCTCCCCCAACACTCCAACATACCTGAACCTCCCCCAACACTCCAACATACCTGAACCTCCCCCAACACTCCAACATACCTGAACCTCCCCCCCAACACTCCAACATACCTGAACCTCCCCCAACACTCCAACATACCTGAACCTCCCCCAACACTCCAACATACCTGAACCTCCCCCAACACTCCAACATATCTGAACCTCCCCCAACACTCCAACATACCTGAAGCTCCCCCCCCAACACTCCAACATCCTCTAGCCTTCCCAACACTCCCACATAACTGAACCTTCCTCAACACTCCAACACACCTGAAACCTCCTCCCCAACACACACCCTCCCCCCTCCCCACCTGATCTGTGATCCCCTCACCCCCAGAGGAAGTTCAAACTCCACAAACGAACGAACGCCACAAAGAACAAAGGAACAGGAATGCTGGGGGGGTTGGAGTGGGGATTGGGGGGGAATGACTGTGTGCACGTAGATACGCAGCCAGATATAGATACAATCTGACAGATTTGCTGTTGGGTGGAACGGAACAGTGAGTGGGTGAGGGAGGAGGAGGGAGCGAGTAAGGGGAAGGGGGAAGGAAGGGAGGGGGGGTGTAACGGTCGACGGGGCTCCCCCCCCCCACACAGGATGGGGTAGGTCGGGGTTGGGGGAGGAGGAGCAAAGCGTATGATGCTCGGACGAGTTATTAAAACATAGCGAGATTAATAACAGAACACAATAAAACTACATTATGGATCACCAGTGAAAGGCACGTCAATTCGGTGCTCCCCCCTCCTCCTCCTCCCCCCCCCAACCCCTCCTCCCTCACCCCTAGTAAAAGCATTTGATGATATTTTAATAATATTTGATACATAATGCAAGGGAATACGTCCAAATCGTATCCAATATATACAGACCCATTACATGAGAGCAGCGACAAATGCAGCCCCGGTGAATTGTACAGAGAGAGAGAGAGAGAGAGAGAGAGAGAGAGAGAGAGAGAGAGAGAGAGAGAGAGAGAGAGAGATTCGGCATTTAGCAAGATTGATGGATTTAAATAATTACAATGCACTTTGTGTTTACATTTTCACAAAATACCCGGCGGTGTCCGAATGGCTGGAGAGAGTTTCAAATGTGAACGATTTGGGATCAGCGTCTGTCGCTGTGCACGGACGAACGTGACGTCACATTCAAAATACATCCACAGCTCAGGAAGATAACGGACGAACGTGACGTCACATTCAAGATACATCCACAGCTCAGGAAGATAACGGACGAACGTGACGTCACATTCAAGATACATCCACAGCTCAGGAAGATAACGGACGAGCGTGACGTCACATCCAAAATACATCCACAGCTCAGGAAGATAACGGACGAACGTGACGTCACATCCAAAATACATCCACAGCTCAGGAAGATAACGGACGAACGTGACGTCACATCCAAAATACATCCACCGCTCAGGAAGATAACGGACGAACGTGACGTCACATTCAAGATACATCCACAGCTCAGGAAGATAACGGACGAACGTGACGTCACATCCAAAATACATCCACAGCTCAGGATCTACCGACCCAATTTTCAACTCATTTTTTGCACAGAGAAAACGACGCTGGGGTTCGTCCCAATTAACTTCTATTCTTTTTTATTTACGAAGGAAAAAAAAAATAATCGGGCGACATTTGGAAGCTTAAAAAAAAAAAAAAAATAATGTATGAGTGTTGCTCAAATGGGCAACACGTACTTGTCTCCCCGGGAGGAGAGAAGAGATATTGGTGACTTGATCACAACCTTCAAGTTACTGAAGTTACTGATGCGGGTCAACGAGCGGTGCAAACGACGGGATGACCACACAACCTAGTTTGAAATCATACCAGGAATTGTAACAGACAGACGGACGAATCTTAATTAATGGTTGACAACAAACCAGTTAAAGAAAAAAAAGTTGTTTGATAATTGAGACAGTTTGAGAGATGGGGCCCCCCACGAGTGTAGAATGACCCCCCCCCCCCCACCCGTACTGTACAAGTATGTACTTACAATATGAATAATAATAATAATAATAATAATAATAATAATAATAATAATGATAATAATAATAATAATAATAATAATAATAATAATAATAATAACAACAACAACAACAACAACAACAACAACAACAACAACAATAATAATAATAATAATAATAATAATAATAATAATAATAACAATATTCTTTAAGTCCTTCCTCTTTTTTCTTTTGGAAAGTAATAATACAGGAGCCGAGGATTGCAAGACACCCCCCCCACCCTTAGCCCATTCTGCCCCTCTCATTCGCTTTTATGACACGTTATGACAGTGTTAACCAACCACAGGTCACACTAGGTCAACCAACCACAGGTCACGTTAGGTCAGTGTTAACCAACCACAGGTCACGTTATGACAGTGTCAACCAACCACAGGTCACGTTAGGACAGTGTTAACCAACCACAGGTCACTTTATGACAGTGTCAACCAACCACAGGTCACGTTAGGTCAACCAACCACAGGTCACGTTAGGACAGTGTCAACCAACCACAGGTCACAGGGCCAACCACAGATCACAACACAATCCACAACGATGCCCAGTATAACCCCGTCTTTCGACAGGCCATTCGCACCAAAATGGAAAATGTGCCATTTAACCCGATGGGCTTTTACTGAGAGCAAAACACTATGGACAGGTTCGAGTCCCTTTTTGTGTGTGTGTGTGTGTTGCTCGACTGCAACACTCGAGTTTGCCGTGGCTATATGGAACACTGCGTGGCTACCGTCCGTCCCCACACACGCTAGTGTGACGCACACTAGACACACTGGCGGATCCTCACACTTATGTCAATGTTTGATGTAAACACACCGGCGTCACACACTCTAACAACCTAACAACCACGTCACACACACGAACAACTTAATAACCATCACCTCTTGTCAGAACTCGACCCAGAAAAGTCACTCATGTAAACATGAAGGAAATAATATATATATATATATATATATATATATATATATATATAGTCTTCCTTAACTTCACCCTCCCGTCCTTCTCCCTCCCCCCAGCAGTAATGACCTACTCCCTGCAGGTCAAACAGTTAGCTGGGCCACCAACAATGGTCGTGTTGGAATCTGTGTACAGCAATATCTGGTCTGGGAGGAGTGGGGTTTGGGGGGGTGGATGGGTACCCGTCTCCCACTCCCGCTAGATATACAATACTGTTACGGGCTCAGCTTTGTGTCCACAAACTGTGGACTTGGAGGTGAGGGCGCTGCCAAACTTTGGATATAGGGATGTCGGTTTTTAAGAGCCGGTGGGAATGCGGGCAATACCAGCACTCGCGTGATGGGCTAAAAAGGGATGGAGTGCGCCATTTTGATTCTTTGTTCCCATCCGCGGTAGGGTTTTCGAAGTGCTGATGGCGTCTGAAAGCGTTTAATAAAACAGTTTCTCGCACTAAATATAACGAATATCTGCCAGCTTATAGCTGTAGATAAACATGTATAGAGTTATGGTATTACAAGGAGCCAAGTAATCGATAAACAGTAAAAAGCATCGATTGTGGCCGGTGGAAGATGGGAAGGAGGTCTGGCCGTAGCATTAACTGCCACAGTTCCGATATTTTCATGACAGAACCTGTAAACAATGCCGCCTGTTTTGAAGGGGGTCGGTTGTGTACCCGTTTGGGGTTATGTCATCAGCCTCCAGCTACAATTTACATATATCCCGATGACAGTTATATATATATATATATATATATATATATATATATATATATATATATATATATATTTTTTTTTTTTTTTTTTTTTTTTTTTTTTTTTTTATACTTTGTCGCTGTCTCCCGCGTTTGCGAGGTATATATATATAGAGAGAGAGAGAGAGAGAGAGAGAGAGAGAGAGAGAGAGTCCATGGGGAAAATGAAACACGATAAGTTCCCAAGTGCACTTTCGTGTAATAATCACATCATCAGGGGAGACACAAGAGAGAAATATAAGTCAGTTGATGATAGACACAAGGGAAAAATGAAATCCGGTAAGTCCCAAGTGCACTTTCGAGTGACTTAATACATCGCCAGGGGAGGTTGTGTGTGTGTGTGTGTGTGTGTGTGTGTGTGTGTTATCTGGCCATCAACCAATGCATTCATTTGATTTACCCTTAAAACGCTAGTGATTCCTAAACAGCCTGGGTGATGCACACAGGTGTCTTGGTAATGGTCAGTAAGGAACACTTGGCCAAGATTGAAATGTTTCAATATTCTTCTTCATTCGTACTGACGTAAGAAAATAAAATAATAAAAAACACACGATAAACGGATGATAACACAATGGAAATATGATAATAGTTTACGTCAATATTCAAGTGTGGTAAGGTTATTGAACTTAGATCACGCGACATCACATCAATTCCAAGTTCAATATCTTTGAGGTAAATTTATGAGGCGATTGATGCATGAGGAGGCATGAGTCTCACGAAGTAGGACACAGGAAGGTGTACAAAACTACTCAAAGGAAACACTGACTGAGTTTCCCCCCTTCACGTTTCATCTTCCACGGCGAGGCTGAGATAAGAGTGTTCTTCGCTGGCTTGTCTGGTTTTCGACACACGTCGTTCCTATCAAATTCCCCCCGTTCGAAACTTGAGAGAGAGAGAGAGAGAGAGAGAGAGAGAGAGAGAGAGAGAGAGAGAGAGAGAGAGAGAGAGAGAGAGAGAGAGAGCACGTGTAAAATACAGGAACCAAAAATCCTGCAGTGATTTTTTTTGGGGGTGGGGGGAGGTGGGGGGAGGTTGGGGGGGTAAAGGTCATCTGTTGATATATAGTTGACAAATATACGCAACACAGACCACTGTAGACAGAACATTACGGTGTGTTAGGGTATGAAAAAAAAAATAGCATGGGAGGGCTATTTGTGTGTGTGTGTGTGTGTGTGTGTGTGTGTGTGTGTGTGTGTGTGTACTGATCAATTACTTATATCAATATTTATGACATCTGGTAATCATACGTGAGATTTTGAAGTCACACAAGGCCATATATTCGAACTGGACTCCTCCAAAAAATGACTTCTTTAGCAATAATTGTCTTTCATTTGTTTTTAGTTTCTCTCAGTACCACATCCATGTCAGAGTTCAGTAACACACACAATTATGTGATCCCACAGCTTCTGCAACGCTCTTCATAAATTCAATCTCCATTACGCATACATCATAAATTCATTCCTTTATTTCCTGGACGTGAAGTGAATACGTCACTCCATAAAAAGAAAAAAAGAGAAAGAAATCATTTCTCCAACGCGTCTGACGACTGGGTTGAAATCTCTTCGTCCCCTCATTAAAAGAGAATTGACTCCAATATAGTAAAAAGATCTCAAGTCAGCTCGACATCTGTGGTGGGTATGGTGAAGGTACGCACCACTGGACCCTGTATGGTGGAACATAGAGAGTGACCACACTTGTGTTTAGGTTGTGGTCACCTTCGGTTCATGGTATGGTGCCATGTGACCATGGTGTGTCAGTGTCAGGTCCACACTGTATCTCGGTATGTCGGTCTCTTATGAATTAGAATGGTGGAGTCTTGACTTCCTATCACTTCTTATCGCCATGCACCATCTCCTGACCTGCTATGAACTCTCCTTAGGCCTCCATAATCCATGATATGTCCCAGTATGACTACCATATGCCACTGAATGTTCAAGTATGACTACCATACACCATGACACGTCCCAGTATAACTACCATACACTATGACACGTCCTAGTATGACTACCATACACCATGACACGTCCCAGTATGACTACCATACACCATGACACGTCCTAGTATGACTACCATACACCATGACACGTCCTAGTATGACTACCATACACTATGGCATACCCTATTATAGCTACCATAAGCAAGGAAGAAGCCAATATGACCACTATAATCCCTGGGATGTACCATAATAAACACGAACTTCACTATGACCATGAAGGAAGTAGTTAATGGGCGAGTAGCGCTGACCTCAGATGACCTCTCCCTGCGGATGGGGGAGGGGGGGGGGGGGAAGCACAACACAGGTGTCAAAGGTCACAGCCGAGCCGAGCGATGGTCAGGGGGACCCCCCCCACCCCCCACCCTCAACACACACACACACTGGCTCAACTCTTAACACTGGAAAAATTAATCCCCAGTGTACACCGTTTTACACAATATGTGATGGAGTGCGTGATTATAACCACCCCCCCTCCTCCCTCCCCCCCCGGGATTTGATTAATGTTCCTATGGATGAATGGGGGTCTCTCTCTCTCTCTCTCTCTCTCTCTCTCTCTCTCTCTCTCTCTCTCTCTCTCTCTCTCTCATCCCCTGTCCTGTTTAACAGCGTAACGGGGTGGGTGGAGTGGGGATGGGTTGGGGGGTTTAGGAGGGGGAGGTTGAAGGCAGGTGACTGGTGTGGTTCAGCGTCCAGACGCCATAGCAAGGTGTGGGGGGGCAGGGGGGGGGGGTTGTGTGGGGTTAGGGTGGGGTTAGGGTGGGGTAGGGGGGGTGGGGGTATGCCTTCCACTTGTGGTGGGCAAGCCACGTCTGTGTGGGATCCGCCTTTCGTGGGTCAGTATTTCGGGGCAGTTTTCACTGTGTTGATCTCTTATCTTCCGGTGGAACAAGGGCATATGACTTAATATTCCTCAAAAGGCCGAAATATGAACACTTGCGCCAGTGTCAACCAGTTCTTTTAGCACGACGGTACGACCCTTGAGCACGACGGGACGACCCTTGAGCACGACGGTACGACCCTTGACCGCGACGGTACGACCCTTGAGCACGACGGTACGACCCTTGAGCACGACGGTACGACCCTTGAGCACGACGGTACGACCCTTGAGCACGACGGGACGACCCTTGAACACGACGGTACGACCCTTGAGCACGACGGTACGACCCTTGAGGACGACGGTACGACCATTGAGCACGACGGTACGACCCTTGAACACGATGGGACGACCCTTGAACACGATGGGACGACCCTTGAGCACGACGGTACGACCCTTGAGCACGACGGTACGATCATTGAGCACGACGGTACGACCATTGAGCACGACGGTACGACCCTTGAACACGATGGGACGACCCTTGAGCACGACGGTACGACCCTATAGGTATGTTGCCTCCCCGACTGTACCCAAGGGTCGTACCGTCGTGCTCAAGGGTCGCACCGCCGTAGTCAAGGGTCGTCCCATCGTGCTCAAGGGTCGTCCCGTCGTGCTCAAGGGTCGTCCCGTCGTGCTCAAGGGTCGTACCGTCGTGCTCAAGGGTCGTACCGTCGTGCTCAAGGGTCGTACCGTCGTGCTCAAGGGTCGTACTGCCATGCTCATGTAACTCACTGTCTATGGGCCAACTCACAACATCTCTATCAACAACCAAATCCAAATGAAACTATTTCTTTATTTCTTCTCCGCTTTTTTGAAAAATAAAAACCTCTCCCCAGCCCCGCCCCGCCCCGCTCGCCCCCAACAACCTGTTCATGTTTACAATGAAACAAACAACATCCATCACTCCACCAACAGACCTGCAGTTGTTCACGTCTTTGTCAAACACACGAATGAATTCTATTTACTTTCTGTCAGCCAAGAAAATGTGTTCACTCTCACGGGCGTGTCAATCAGCCAGCGAACACTGCACGTCCATCAGCCAGCGAACACTGGGCGACCATCAGCCAGCGAACACTGGGCGACCATCAGCCAGCGAACATTGGGCGACCATCAGCCAGCGAACACTGCGTGTCTATTAGCCAAGCGAACACTGCGCGACCATCAGCCAGCGAACACTACACGACCATCAGCCAGCGAACACTGGGCGACCATCAGCCAGCGAGCATTACGCTTCCATCAGCCAGCGAACACTACACGACCATCAAAAAGTCAGCGGTCACACTTCATGGGTATAAAAATCTCCCTCCACGTCTGTCACTGAGGACGCCCATCACCCACCCCAGCCCATGGCCATAAAGTCCACAGTTTTTCATTCTTTTTTTATGTTTGTGTCCATCAGAGACACGGAAGAAAAACGCACACACACACACACACACACACACACACACACACACACACACACATATATATATATATATTTCTTCTTCTTCTTCGTCCGCGCTATGCAACTGTTATACTTTGAAGGTAAAAAAAAATCTTCCTTTTTGAGGAAAATCCAGAGACTTGCCTGGCCCCAAGGCTCCCAGGGAGTGTAAACCTCGTCTCCCTTGCCTTGCCCTCCCTGCCTGCCTGGGCCCGACACTCCAGCAGGGGAAAAAACAAACTGACGGATTCAATGAAATTCAGAGCGCAGCCTCCACCCACCTCGCTAGGGAATATCGCCAGAGTGTCTGACACTTGTAGCTGAGTCCATGGCTCTCCTCCTAACAGACAGACACACAGACACACAGACACACACACACACACACACATACACACACCAGGATTTACTTCAAGTCAAACTTTCGCCTGGGATGGGGGTGGAGATATAGTATGGTCAGGGGGTACACTTTCCACCTGCAGGGATGGTGTACACTCTCCACCTGCAGGGGATGGTGTACACTCTCCTCCTGCAAGGGATGGTGTACACTCTCCACCTGCAGGGGATGGTGTACACTCTCCACCTGCAGGGATGGTGTACACTTTCCACCTGCAGGGGATGGTGTACACTCTCCACCTGCAGGGGATGGTGTACACTTTCCACCTGCAGGGATGGTGTACACTCTCCACCTGCAGGGATGGTGTACACTCTCCACCTGCAGGGGATGGTGTACACTCTCCACCTGCAGGGGATGGTGTACACTCTCCACCTGCAGGGGATGGTGTACACTTTCCACCTGCAGGGGATGGTGTACACTCTCCACCTGCAGGGGATGATGTACACTCTCCACCTGCAGGGATGGTGTACACTCTCCACCTGCAGGGGATAGTGTACACTCTCCACCTGCAGGGATGGTGTACACTTTCCACCTGCAGGGGATGGTGTACACTCTCCACCTGCAGGGGATGGTGTACACTCTCCACCTGCAGGGATGGTGTACACTCTCCACCTGCAGGGGATGGTGTACACTCTCCACCTGCAGGGGATGGTGTACACTCTCCACCTGCAGGGGATGGTGTACACTCTCCACCTGCAGGGGATGGTGTACACTCTCCACCTGCAGGGGATGGTGTACACTCTCCACCTGCAGGGGATGGTGTACACTCTCCATCTGCAGGGGATGGTGTACACTCTCCACCTGCAGGGATGGTGTACACTCTCCACCTGCAGGGGATGGTGTACACTTTCCACCTGCAGGGATGGTGTACACTTTCCACCTGCAGGGATGGTGTACACTTTCCACCTGCAGGGGATGGTGTACACTCTCCACCTGCAGGGGATGGTGTACACTCTCCACCTGCAGGGATGGTGTACACTCTCCACCTGCAGGGGATGGTGTACACTCTCCACCTGCAGGGGATGATGTACACTTTCATTTTGTCACTAAATGACTCCCAGTAGAAGGCCAGACGAAGGTGGCATTTCGCCCTATGGCGGCCATGGGTCCCTCAGATCTGATTGAAAAAGGTTAGCTTCGGCTTTAGCTTCGGGTGAATTACCAGACAGCTACATCATTTAGCTTCGGGACCTCTGGGACAATGTAGTTACCTTACGCATTATTGCTCCTGTATTCTAAACACGTAGTTCATTCTCTGGTGGAAGACATTCTACGGGTAGGGTTAATTTGTGAATTACACGAAGCACCCTTCTCTGCTCCTCATGACATAGGTACCATGAGTGTCTAACACTCATGAGGCAGCCTGAGTGAGCTGTGGGAGTCAGAGGATCACGTGCGAACGCGCTGAAGGCGTGCTGAAATAAGGTTTGGACACTTGGAGAGGATGAGTGAAGAAAGATTCTGACTTTGAAGGCATGGAAGTAGAAGGAGCGAGATGGAAACTGAAAGGGAGTTGGAGGGATGGTTAAGTCCAATGACAAAACGTCGATCCAAATATACCGCATCGTTCCAATTCACTCTATCCCGTGCACGCCTTCCATCTTCCTGCATGTTCAGGCACTGATCGCTTAAAATCTTTTTCACTTCAACTTTCCACCTCCAATTTGGTCTCCCACTTCTCCAGGTTCCCTCCACCTCTGACACATATATCCTCTTTGTCAATCTTTCCTCACTCATTCTCTCCAAGTGACCAAACCATTTCAAAACACCCTCTTCTGCTCTCTCAACCACACTCTTTTTATTTCCACACATCTCTCTTACCCTTACGTTACTAACTCGATCAAACCACCTCACACCACATATTGTCCTCAAACATCTCATTTCCAACACATCCACCCTCCTCCTCCTCCACACATCCTCATCTTTATATCTATTTGTGTGTCTATCTATCTAGATAGATAGATAGAATGAGATAGAATAGATTAGGGCATCAGTTGCCCATATAGTCTCAGATAACATTAAAAAAAAAATATGTGTACGATGCCATTACACTCTCCCCTGGGGAGAGAGGAGCAGGGAGGGGCTTGTAACTCTCACCTGCACTCCCTCTCCCCTTGGGGGAGAGTAAGGTGGGGAGGAGGGAAGTCTACCCACCTTAGCAACCCGCGGGAACAACCACCAGCATATCCCCACACAAACTTGGTACCAATTCCCCACACAAACTTGGTACCAATTCCCCACACAAACTTGGTACCAATTCCATCTCTCATATTTTTTTTTCTTTGTCGTAACACTGTTTTACAGGCGCCCCCAGAGGAAGGGGGGGGGGGGAAGGAGGGGAGGGAAGGGAAGGGAAGGTGCCCCTGGGGAGTGCTGTGGGGTGGGGTGTGACGACCCACACGCGATGACCTCCTCCCACATACTCTACGAATGGTGACGTCAATATGACGTCACGGGTCCAACACCCACCCCAGACGCCCTCCCTACGGAAGGTGACGCCAGTGTTGCATGAATACCAACACAACACAGGCCAGTGTTGGCATGAATACCAACACAACACAGGCCAGTGTTGCAGAAATACCAACACAACACAGGCCAGTGTGGCATGAATACCAACACAACACAGGCCAGTGTTGCATGAATACCAACACAACACAGGCCAGTGTTGCATGAATACCAACACAACACAGGCCAGTGTTGCATGAATACCAACACAACACAGGTCAGTGTGGCAGGAATACCAACACAACACAGGCCAGTGTTGCAGAAAGACAGTTGCATGAATACCAACACAACACAGGCCAGTGTTGCATGAATACCAACACAACACAGGTCAGTGTTGCAGAAATACCAACACAACACAGGCCAGTGTGGCAGGAATACCAACACAACACAGGTCAGTGTGGCAGGAATACCAACACAACACAGGCCAGTGTGGCAGGAATACCAACACAACACAGGCCAGTGTTGCATGAATACCAACACAGGAAAAAAATTGCCAGTGGTCAAATTCCGGGTGGACGAAGGGCAGACCAACAGAGAACTCCCCCAGGGGAAGACAAACACTCAACTGTGGTTCAACTTCCTCTCTCTCTCTCTCTCTCTCTCCCCCGTGGCGTGTAGCACCCTGGGGGAAGGGGGAGGAGAGACTTCCCCCCCCCCCCAGCATGATGGTCTCTCTCTCTCTCTCTCTCTCTCTCTCTCTCTCTCTCTCTCTCTCTCTCTCTCTCTCTCTCTCATCCCTGTCCTGTTTAACAGCGTAACGGGGTGGGTGGAGTGGGGATGGGTTGGGGGGTTTAGGAGGGGGAGGTTGAAGGCAGGTGACTGGTGTGGTTCAGCGTCCAGACGCCATAGCAAGGTGTGGGGGGGCAGGGGGGGGGGGTTGTGTGAGGGGGGGGTGGGGTTAGGGTGGGGTAGGGGGGGGGGTGGGGGTATGCCTTCCACTTGTGGTGGGCAAGCCACGTCTGTGTGGGATCCGCCTTTCGTGGGTCAGTATTTCGGGGCAGTTTTCACTGTGTTGATCTTTATCTTCCGGTGGAACAAGGGCATATGACTTAATATTCCTCAAAAGGCCGAAATATGAACACTTGCGCCAGTGTCAACCAGTTCTTTTAGCACGACGGTACGACCCTTGAGCACGACGGTACGACCATTGAGCACGACGGTACGACCCTTGAGCACGGACGGTACGACCCTTGAGCACGACGGTACGACCCTTGAGCACGACGGTACGACCCTTGAGCACGACGGTACGACCTTGAGCACGACGGGACGACCCTTGAACACGACGGTACGACCCTTGAGCACGACGGTACGACCCTTGAATACGACGGTACGACCATTGAGCACGACGGTACGACCCTTGAACACGATGGGACGACCCTTGAACACGATGGGACGACCCTTGAGCACGACGGTACGACCCTTGAGCACGACGGTACGACCATTGAGCACGACGGTACGACCATTGAGCACGACGGTACGACCCTTGAACACGACGGTACGACCTTGAGCACGACGGTACGACCCTATAGGTATGTTGCCTCCCCGACTGTACCCAAGGGTCGTACCGTCGTGCTCAAGGGTCGTACCGTCGTGCTCAAGGGTCGTCCCGTCGTGCTCAAGGGTCGTCCCGTCGTGCTCAAGGGTCGTCCCGTCGTGCTCAAGGGTCGTACCGTCGTGCTCAAGGGTCGTACCGTCGTGCTCAAGGGTCGTACCGTCGTGCTCAAGGGTCGTACTGCCATGCTCATGTAAAAACTCATGTCTATGGGCCAACTCACAACATCTCTATCAACAACCAAATCCAAATGAAACTATTTCTTTATTTCTTCTCCGCTTTTTTGAAAAATAAAAACCTCTCCCCAGCCCCGCCCCGCCCCGCTCGCCCCCAACAACCTGTTCATGTTTACAATGAAACAAACAACATCCATCACTCCACCAACAGACCTGCAGTTGTTCACGTCTTTGTCAAACACACGAGCGAATTCTATTTACTTTCTGTCAGCCAAGAAAAATGTGTTCACTCTCCGGGCGTGTCAATCAGCCAGCGAACACTGCACGTCCATCAGCCAGCGAACACTGGGCGGACCATCAGCCAGCGAACACTGGGCGACCATCAGCCAGCGAACACTGGGCGAACCATCAGCCAGCGAACACTGCGTGTCTATTAGCCAAGCGAACACTGCGCGACCATCAGCCAGCGAACACTGGGCGAACCATCAGCCAGCGAACACTGGCGACCATCAGCCAGCGAGCATTACGCTTCCATCAGCCAGCGAACACTGCACGTCCATCAGCCAGCGAACACTACACGACCATCAAAAAGTCAGCGGTCACACTTCATGGGTATAAAAATCTCCCTCCACGTCTGTCACTGAGGACGCCCATCACCCACCCCAGCCCATGGCCATAAAGTCCACAGTTTTTCATTCTTTTTTTATGTTTGTGTCCATCAGAGACACGGAAGAAAAACGCACACACACACACACACACACCACACACACACACCACACACACACACACACATATATATATATATATATAATTTCTTCTTCTTCTTCGTCCGCGCTATGCAACTGTTATACTTTGAAGGTAAAAAAAAATCTTCCTTTTTGAGGAAAATCCAGGAGACTTGCCTGGCCCCAAGGCTCCCAGGGAGTGTAAACCTCGTCTCCCTTGCCTTGCCCTCCCTGCCTGCCTGGGCCCGACACTCCAGCAGGGGAAAAAACAAACTGACGGATTCAATGAAATTCAGAGCGCAGCCTCCACCCACCTCGCTAGGGAATATCGCCAGAGTGTCTGACACTTGTAGCTGAGTCCATGGCTCTCCTCCTAACAGACAGACACACAGACACACACACACACACACACACACACACACACATACACACACCAGGATTTACTTCAAGTCAAACTTTCGCCTGGGATGGGGGTGGAGATATAGTATGGTCAGGGGGTACACTCTCCACCTGCAGGGATGGTGTACACTCTCCACCTGCAGGGAGGTGTACACTCTCCTCCTGCAGGGATGGTGTACACTCTCACCTGCAGGGGATGGTGTACACTCTCCATTTGCAGGGGATGGTTTTCCTTTTCCCACCTGCGGGGGAAAGGTGTCACTCCCCACCTGCGGGGGGATGGGGGTCACTTTCCACCTGCAGGGGGAGGGGTGTAATTTCCCCAAAGCGGGGTTTGGGTACACTTTAAAACCTGCAGGGGATGGTGTCACTTCCCCTGCAGGGAGGGGTGTAAAAATTCCCCCTTTCCCCAAGGGGATGGTGTACATTTTCTCCATGCGGGGGATGGGTTTTACACTTTCCACCGAAAGGGGATGGTGTCCATTTTCCACCTGCAGGGATGGTTTTTCCTTTCCCCCTGCAGGGGAGGGAGTACACTCTCCACCTGCAAGGGGAGGGTTGTACACTTTTCCAGGGGATGGTGAACACTCCCCCCTTGCAGGGGAAATGATGTACACTTTTTTTTTTGGTCACTAAAATGACCCCCAGTAAAAGGGCCAGACAAAGGGTTTGGCTTTTTCCCCCAAAGGGGCCGGCCTTTTTGGGTTTTTCCCTCAGACCCTGTTTTTGAAAAAGGTTAGCTTCGGTTTTTAGTTTGGGGTGAAAAGACCGGTACATCTTTTTAGCTTCGGGCCCCCGGGGGGAAAATTTTATTTAAACCTTACGCATTATTGCCCGGGTTTCTAAAACACGTAGTTTTTCTTGGTGGAAAAAATTTCCCACGGGAAAAGGGTTAATTTGTAAAATTAAAAAACCCCAAACCCCCTTCTTGTCCTAATGACAAAAGGAAAACCATGGTGTCAAACCACCCCTGAGGCAGCCTGAGTGGGGCTGGGGGGAGTCAGAGGATCACGTCGAACGCGTGAAGGCGTGCTAAAAATAAGGGTTTGGCCCAACTTTTGGAGGGATGAGGGGAAAAAAGTTTTGCCCTTTTAAAGGGCAGGGAAAAGTAGAAGGGGGGAGTTTGGGGAAACTAAAAGGGGAGTTGGAAAGGGGGAATGGTTAATTTTCCAAATGACAAAACGTCGTTTTTCCAAATATACCGCATGTTCCAATTACTCATCCGTGCACGCCTTTCCCATTTTGTTGTTCAGGAAATTGTTTCCGCTTAAAATCCTTTTTCACTTTCAATTTTCCCCTTTCCCAATTTGGTCTCCCACTTCTCCGGTTCCTTCCCCCTCGGGAAAAATTATCCTCTTTGTCAATTTTTCCCTCACTATTTTTCCCCAAAGGGTGCCCCAAACCCATTTCAAACACCCTTTTGCTCTCTAAACCCACACTCTTTTTTTTTCCCACACATCTCTCTTACCCTTACGTTACTAACTCGATCAAACCACCTACACCACTTTGGGCCCTTTAAAAACTCTAAATTTCCAACAATCCCCCCTCCTCCTCCTCCACACATCCTCATTTTATATTATTTGTGTGTCTATCTATCTATCTAGATAGATAAAATTTTGAGATAGAATAAAATTAGGGCATCCCGTTGCCCATTAAATCTCAGAAAAACATTAAAAAAAAAAATTGGTTTTTTTTACGATGCCATTACACTCTCCCCCGGGGAAAAGAGGAGCAGGGAGGGGGTTTTTTTTAACTTACCTTTCACTCCCCCTCCCCCTTGGGGGGGGGAGTTTGGTGGGGAGGAGGGAATTTTACCCCCCCCTTTGCCCAAACCCCCGGGGAAAACCGAAAAGCATATCCCCACACAAAATTGGTCCAATTCCCCACACAAATTTTTTACCAATTCCATCTTCATATTTTTTTTTTTCTTTGTCGGGAACCGTTTTTTAAAGGGCCCCCCGAAAAGGGGGGGGGGGGGGAAAGGGAAAAGGGGGGGGGGGGATGGTGGGTGGGGAGTGGGGGTGGGGGGGGGGTTTTTGAAAGACCCCCACGCGTGAACCCCCTCCCACTATTATAAAAAATGACCCTCCCAAAATGACGTCAGGGTCCCAAAACCCCCCCAGGGCCCCTCCCTACGGAAGGGGGAGCCAGGGGTTGCATGAATACCAACACAAAAGGCCAGTTTTGGCATGAATACCAACACAACACAGGCCCGTGTTGGGGGAAAAAACACAACACAGGCCAGGTTTTGTTTGGGAAGAAATTTCCAAAAAACAACACAGGCCGTGTTGCTGAATAAAAAAAACCAAAAAAACAAAACCCCAGGCCCCCCAGGGGTTTGGGAATGAATACCAAACAAAAACAGGCCAGTTTTTGGCAGGAATAAACAAACACAGGCCCGTGTTTCCCGGAATACCAACACAACAAGGCCAGTGTTTGCCCCGGAAATAAACCCAAAAACAACCCAGGCAGTGTTTTTAGGAATACCAAAACAAAAGGCCAGTTTTTGGGAAAGAATACCCAACACAACACAGGGCCGTGTGGCAGGAATACCCAAAAAACAACAAGGGCCAAAAAAGGGGTTGCAAAGAATACCAACACAGGAAAAAAAAATTTCCCGTGGTAAAATTTGGGGGGGCGGAAGGGCAGCAACCCGAGAACTCCCCAGGGGAAGAAAAACACTCAACTGGGGGGTTCAATTCCCCTCTCTCTTCTTCTCTTCCCCCCTGGGTGTAGCACCCCGGGGGGAAAAGGGGGAGGAGAGACTTCCCCCCCCCCCGCCTTTATGGTTTTCTCTCCCTTTTCTTCTCTTCTTTTTCTCCTCCTCCTCCCTTTCTTTCTCTTTTCCCCCTCTCTCTCTCCCCCCCCTCGTTCGGGGCCCTCCTCCCCTTTTTTCCCCAGCCAGCCAGCTTTCTCTCTCCCCCACCTTTGCCTCACCCCCCAGGCCCTATTTTTTTCCCCTCCCCCCTTAAACACCTCTAAAGCTCTAAATGTCAGCCCCCCAGCTCGGATCGGGTCCCCCCCCCATCTTGGGTACCCGGCTTTCTCAGCTCGGTTATCGGTTTCCCTTTCCAGCTTTTGGTATGGGCCCCCCTCTCAGCTTTTGGTCCTTTTCCCCCCACTTTAAAACCGTTCTTTTATCTTATTTTAAAAGGGATGGCCCCCCCTCCAGTCTGGTAGGGCCCCTCTCCAGCTTTTGGTTATTGGGGCCGCCCCCTCCCAGCTTTTGGTGGGGGCCCCCTCCCCCAAGTTGGGGTACCCGGCCCCCCCCCAGCTCGGGAAATGGGCCCCTCCCCCAAGTTTGGGTATCGGCCCCTCTCCCCTTTTGGTTGGGCCCCTTTCCCAGCTCGGTACCTTTTCTCCCCCCAAACCTCTGGCATCGGCCCCCCCTCAGCTCCGGGAAAAGTGATCAAGGGAAATGACGAAAAAAAGGAAAAAAAAAAAAATTCCAAAACGATATACTACAATGGAGTAGCATAAACCAGAAAGGGGGGGATACAGTAAGCTGCAGCAGAATACAGTAAATACAGAAAAGGGGAAAGAAAGAAATACACTACGGGGGAACAACGGTTTCGGGGCCCTTCGCTTTTTGGAGGAGGAGGGTGCGACAGAGGGCTTTTGAGGGTGCGACCGAAGGTTGTGATTTTTGCGACAAAAGGTTGTGAGGGTGCGCAGGGGGGGTTGTGGGGTGCGACGAGGCTTTTTGAGGGTGCGACAGAAGGCTTGTGAGGGTGCGACAGAGGGCTTGTGAGGGTGCGACAGAAGGCTTGTGAGGGTGCGACCGAAGGCTTGTGAGGGTGCGACAGAAGGTTTTTGGAGGGTGCGAAGGGGTTTTGTGAGGGTGGCGGGGGGCTTTTTGGGGGTGCGCCCCGAAGGCTTGTGGGGGGTTTGCGAAAAAAGGTTTGTAAAGGGTTTTTTGCGACAGAAGGGCTTTTTAAAGGGGTGGGGACAGAAGGGCTTGTGGGGGGGTTTGCGACGGGAAGGGCTTGTAGGGTGCGACAAAAGGTTTTGGGAGGGTCCCGAAAAAAGGTTTTTTGGGGGTTTGCGAAAAAGGGTTTGGGGAGGGTGCGACAAAAGGGGCTTGGGGGTCGGGGTTTGGGGTGGACAAAAGGGCTTTTTTGAGGGTGCGAAAAAGGCTTCTGGGGGGTGCAAGACTGCCCCGAAAGTTGGAAAAGTGTGCCCGAAACACGCTGTTTCCCGCGAAATCCTTCCCCGTCACACTCTCGTTACCCCTCCCTTTCATATTCACACTTGACACAAAGGGCCCCCCCAATTAATAACTCACAAAGAAAACAGTAATTATTAATACTAATTAACTTCTTTAAAGAGCATCTAAATGCATTACTTTTTTTCCTATTTTCCAGAAAAAATTGTAAAGTAACATGGAGGAAGGAGAAATGAAAGACTCATTAAACTCACTGTGTCTTCCTATCTGCGACAGGGGGAGAGAGCGAAACTTGATCTATAGGGACCGACAGCCCTAAAATAGGAAGTCAGGGAACCCTAACACAGGGGGTGGGGTCAAGCTACCCTAACATAGGAGGTTCGGGAGCTCTAACATGGGAGGTCATGGGAGGCCTAACACAGGAAGACATGAAGCCCCCCAAAAAACACAGTGGCCCGGTATTAACAAAGGAGGGGGGAAAGGCAAACATAGGAGTAAGTGAGGGGCCCTTAACATAGGAAGCCCTGATCCCCAGGAAGAAGGGGGCCCCCTAAAAAAAGGGGGCAGAGACCTAAACGGGACGGTGGGAAACCCCCCAATGTTTAGGCCGGGAGCCCAAACCAAGGGGGGTCGGGGAAATAAAGTAAGGGAGACAAAGACCCCCTAAACGGGTCGGGGAGCCCTGAAAAAAGGAATTTAAAGGAGCCAAATATGGAGGTCAGGGGGGCCCCCAAAAACGGGGAAGTCAGTGGCCCAAAAAACAGAAATTCAAGGAATTTAAATACAAAAGTGGGGGCCCCAAAACCACGGGAAAGTCAGGGGCCCCTGAACCCAGCCAGCCCTCAGCCAAGCCATACCAGCCCTCAGCCAAGCCATACCAGCCCTCAGCCAAGCCATACCAGCCCTCAGCCAAGCCATACCAGCCCTCAGCCAAGCCATACCAGCCCTCAGCCAAGCCATACCAGCCCTCAGCCAAGCCATACCAGCCCTCAGCCAAGCCATACCAGCCCTCAGCCAAGCCATACCAGCCCTCAGCCAAGCTGGACCTGAACCCAGCCAGCCCTCAGCCAAGACGGACCAGCCCTCAGCCAAGCCATACCAGCCCTCAGCCAAGCCATACCAGCCCTCAGCCAAGCTGGACCTGAACCCAGCCAGCCCTCAGCCAAGCTGGACCTGAACCCAGCCAGCCCTCAGCCAAGCCATACCAGCCCTCAGCCAAGCTGGACCTGAACCCAGCCAGCCCTCAGCCAAGCCATACCAGCCCTCAGCCAAGCCATACCAGCCCTCAGCCAAGCCATACCAGCCCTCAGCCAAGCCATACCAGCCCTCAGCCAAGCCATACCAGCCCTCAGCCAAGCCATACCAGCCCTCAGCCAAGCTGGACCTGAACCCAGCCAGCCCTCAGCCAAGCCATACCAGCCCTCAGCCAAGCCATACCAGCCCTCAGCCAAGACGGACCAGCCCTCAGCCAAGCCATACCAGCCCTCAGCCAAGCCATACCAGCCCTCAGCCAAGCCATACCAGCCCTCAGCCAAGCCATACCAGCCCTCAGCCAAGACGGACCAGCCCCCAGCCAAGCCCTACAAGCCCTCAGCCAAGACGGACCAGCCCTCAGCCAAGACGGACCAGCCCTCAGCCAAGACGGACCAGCCCTCAGCCAAGACGGACCAGCCCTCAGCCAAGCTGGACCTGAACCCAGCCAGCCCTCAGCCAAGCTGGACCTGAACCCAGCCAGCCCTCAGCCAAGCTGGACCTGAACCCAGCCAGCCCTCAGCCAAGCTGGACCTGAACCCAGCCAGCCCTCAGCCAAGACGGACCAGCCCTCAGCCAAGCTGGACCTGAACCCAGCCAGCCCTCAGCCAAGCTGGACCTGAACCCAGCCAGCCCTCAGCCAAGCTGGACCTGAACCCAGCCAGCCCTCAGCCAAGCTGGACCTGAACCCAGCCAGCCCTCAGCCAAGCTGGACCTGAACCCAGCCAGCCCTCAGCCAAGACGGACCAGCCCTCAGCCAAGCTGGACCTGAACCCAGCCAGCCCTCAGCCAAGACGGACCAGCCCTCAGCCAAGCTGGACCTGAACCCAGCCAGCCCTCAGCCAAGCCATACCAGCCCTCAGCCAAGCCATACCAGCCCTCAGCCAAGCCATACCAGCCCTCAGCCAAGCCATACCAGCCCTCAGCCAAGCCATACCAGCCCTCAGCCAAGCCATACCAGCCCTCAGCCAAGCCATACCAGCCCTCAGCCAAGCCATACCAGCCCTCAGCCAAGCCATACCAGCCCTCAGCCAAGCCATACCAGCCCTCAGCCAAGCTGGACCTGAACCCAGCCAGCCCTCAGCCAAGCTGGACCTGAACCCAGCCAGCCCTCAGCCAAGACGGACCAGCCCTCAGCCAAGCCATACCAGCCCTCAGCCAAGCCATACCAGCCCTCAGCCAAGCCATACCAGCCCTCAGCCAAGCCATACCAGCCCTCAGCCAAGCCATACCAGCCCTCAGCCAAGCCATACCAGCCCTCAGCCAAGCCATACCAGCCCTCAGCCAAGACGGACCAGCCCTCAGCCAAGCCATACCAGCCCTCAGCCAAGACGGACCAGCCCTCAGCCAAGCCATACCAGCCCTCAGCCAAGACGGACCAGCCCTCAGCCAAGCCATACCAGCCCTCAGCCAAGACGGACCAGCCCTCAGCCAAGCCATACCAGCCCTCAGCCAAGACGGACCAGCCCTCAGCCAAGCTGGACCTGAACCCAGCCAGCCCTCAGCCAAGCTGGACCTGAACCCAGCCAGCCCTCAGCCAAGCCATACCAGCCCTCAGCCAAGACGGACCAGCCCTCAGCCAAGACGGACCAGCCCTCAGCCAAGCCATACCAGCCCTCAGCCAAGCCATACCAGCCCTCAGCCAAGCCATACCAGCCCTCAGCCAAGCCATACCAGCCCTCAGCCAAGCCATACCAGCCCTCAGCCAAGCTGGACCTGAACCCAGCCAGCCCTCAGCCAAGCCATACCAGCCCTCAGCCAAGCCATACCAGCCCTCAGCCAAGCCATACCAGCCCTCAGCCAAGCTGGACCTGAACCCAGCCAGCCCTCAGCCAAGCCATACCAGCCCTCAGCCAAGACGGACCAGCCCTCAGCCAAGCCATACCAGCCCTCAGCCAAGCCATACCAGCCCTCAGCCAAGACGGACCAGCCCTCAGCCAAGCCATACCAGCCCTCAGCCAAGACGGACCAGCCCTCAGCCAAGCTGGACCTGAACCCAGCCAGCCCTCAGCCAAGCTGGACCTGAACCCAGCCAGCCCTCAGCCAAGCCATACCAGCCCTCAGCCAAGCCATACCAGCCCTCAGCCAAGCCATACCAGCCCTCAGCCAAGCCATACCAGCCCTCAGCCAAGCCATACCAGCCCTCAGCCAAGCCATACCAGCCCTCAGCCAAGCCATACCAGCCCTCAGCCAAGCCATACCAGCCCTCAGCCAAGCCATACCAGCCCTCAGCCAAGCCATACCAGCCCTCAGCCAAGCCATACCAGCCCTCAGCCAAGCCATACCAGCCCTCAGCCAAGCCATACCAGCCCTCAGCCAAGCCATACCAGCCCTCAGCCAAGCCATACCAGCCCTCAGCCAAGCCATACCAGCCCTCAGCCAAGCCATACCAGCCCTCAGCCAAGCCATACCAGCCCTCAGCCAAGCCATACCAGCCCTCAGCCAAGCCATACCAGCCCTCAGCCAAGCCATACCAGCCCTCAGCCAAGCCATACCAGCCCTCAGCCAAGCCATACCAGCCCTCAGCCAAGCTGGACCTGAACCCAGCCAGCCCTCAGCCAAGCTGGACCTGAACCCAGCCAGCCCTCAGCCAAGCTGGACCTGAACCCAGCCAGCCCTCAGCCAAGCCATACCAGCCCTCAGCCAAGCTGGACCTGAACCCAGCCAGCCCTCAGCCAAGACGGACCAGCCCTCAGCCGAGACGGACTAGCCCTCAGCCAAGACGGACCAGCCCTCAGCCAAGCCATACCAGCCCTCAGCCAAGCCATACCAGCCCTCAGCCAAGCCATACCAGCCCTCAGCCAAGACGGACCAGCCCTCAGCCAAGCCCTACCAGCCCTCAGCCAAGCCATACCAGCCCTCAGCCAAGCCATACCAGCACTCAGCCAAGCCCTACCAGCCCTCAGCCAAGCTGGACCTGAACCCAGCCAGCCCTCAGCCAAGCCATACCAGCCCTCAGCCAAGCTGGACCTGAACCCAGCCAGCCCTCAGCCAAGCCAGCCCTCACCACACGACAGCCCTCTACCTAATCAAGCCTCGTAATTCCTTTTCCACCATTCCTGTTTATCTCAAATCATAACAAAGTGCATAGCAGCATCTCTCACGTGGTCAACAACACCACCATGGTCAGCACTCAGGGATGACACCCTTCCTCAGCTGCTGTGTGCTGCGCTAGGATAACACGTCACCACCCCCCCCCGCGTCACCATCACCTGCGTCACACAGCCCCCCTACCGTCACCATCACCTGCGTCACACGGCACCCCCCACCCTCCCCGTCCCCCGTCACCATCACCTCCGTCACACGGCCCCCCGGTCACCACCACCTCCGTCACACGGCCCCCCGGTCACCACCACCTCCGTCACACGGCCCCCCGGTCACCACCACCTCCGTCACACGGCCCCCCGGTCACCAACACCTCCGTCACACGGCCCCCCGGTCACCACCACCTCCGTCACTATACAGGTTCTCTCATCATCATCATCACCATCACTCACTATCCAGTCACTGTGATGGACCTGCCTCAGAGGCGCATCTACAACAACAACCACAACTCAAATCATGACTTGACCGTGTCATGCTAACATGGTCGATCCAATCCACCGCAGCAATAGTCTGCAAATAGAGAGAACAACGCGTGTGCCTCTACCCTAATCTGGGCATTAATACACCAACGGATGATTGCTCAGATGGGGCTGGTGCTGTGGCGTCTTCACAAACTCGTTAGTAGGTCGATGCGGGGGCAGGAGGGCGAGCGAACCACCACAATTCGGGAACGAGGTTATTAGGGGAGGGAGGGGAGAAGCAGCGCCTTTCCAGTAGGAAGGGAAGAGCAGGAAGGGAGCTAGGAAGATAAGGAGAGCGAGAGATACGATTGGACAAACAACCAAGGAACGCCTATCACATGGAGGAAGAAAGGAGAGGTTATCATATTTCCTCCGGATAAAAGATTGCTTCACATCATGAATAACATATTTGCTACGAATTCCCAAGGAGTTGGTAGCTGGGTTCGAGTCACAAGAGGACTTATATACATATCTTTTTTTTTTTCCTCTTCTTTTAAGGCCGGTAAGTTAGGTGCTTTGCTGGAAAGGCTTCGGAGAAAGAGGAGATAGTTTTGTTGAGGAAGAGTGTGTGTGTGTGTGTGTGTGTGTGTGTGTGTGTGTGTGTGTGTGTGTGTGTGTGTGTATGAGGCCATCATTGCCCGAGACAATAAACCTGTGGTGTACGTGCCCAGGAGAGACAGAAGCATCGCCCGAAGACGGAGTGCAATCCTCACAAAGAAGAGAACATTTCTCGTTAGTCCAGACATCGCTATTAAGGTGACATAACCGACATTCAGAAAGGGTTGTAGGGGAAAATGTAGGGGAGGGGGGAGGGGGATGCGGAGGAGGAGAGAGAGAGAGAGAGAGAGAGAGAGAGAGAGAGAGAGAGAGAGAGAGAGAGAGAGAGAGAGAGAGAGAGAGAGAGAGAGAGAGAGAGACGTCTAAAAGGGCGTGAGATGAGATGAGCCGCTTGATACTGTGCAAACTACATACAGCGCGGAGGATCTCAGACTTGAACAAGAAGAATCGATCCAGGATGGTGGGTGGGTGTGGGGGTGGGAAGTGGTCGTGGCGGTCTGGAGGAAGATAAGTGAGTTGGCTGATGATTTGCGAGACTTCGTTAAGAATGGGAGACGTGAGAACTTTATCTTACCTTCCTCCCTCTCTCCTCCTCCTCCTCCACCACAAGCCCGTCCCTCATCATCTGTCATCCATGTGAGACGATTTCAAACAGCTTGAGAATGTCGGGGCCTTGTGGCAATTTAATCTCGACAGTCGAAGAATGTCAAGAAGGTTATTAAGAGGTTGGGGGGTGAGCGGTAGTGGAAGTGGAGTTATATACGGTGGGAGACGGTAGAAAGTTCAACGCCAGATGACAATCAGAGTATCGGGAGGTGCAAGTGGTGTGGCGAGGCGTGCAACAGGTGTTGAAATAAACCACAAACTCCTTTGTTGAAGGATTACAGTAGCACAGAGGTCGGAGGGGGAGAAGGATCTCTCAAGACATCACTTGGCTACCTGGGTTTCCCAGGGACGTAAAGTATACTTGAGAGGAGAAAACTTACTAACGGCGAGTGTTGGTTAGATGAAACGGAGTGTCGAGTTTATCAGAGAAGGAAGATGCCTTGTGAGTGGGGGGCGAGCTAGTGTTGCTGCTGCCTGAGCCCTTGTGAGAAGGGCCAGTGTTGCTGCTGCCTGTGCCCGTGTGAGAAGAGCCAGTGTTGCTGCTGCCTGAGCCCTTGTGAGAAGGGCCAGTGTTGCTGCTTCAACACTGCTCAGCCAGGACGGCGGTACTGCCTTGGACAGCTGCCGTCTACATCTTATACAACATACAGAGTTGTTCCTCGGGTTCTTGTGGGTGAACAAGACGTCTCGGAAAACGCTAAGGTCGTGGGGTTCACCTCTAACTCCATTCTGCACACCGTGAATACACCCATACAGGTGTTACATGGCAGTGTGTATGTGGACACATGTCTGTATACGTAGTTCTGTGGACATCGAGTGTGTGGGTCAGACAGACCAGTGATTAAGTAGAGATCAAAAGACACCCCAGGGCTGTGGGTTCTTGTCGCACCCACAGGACACGTCCCTCACAATCCCATACCTCTTTTAATCCCATACCCATCTACCGACCTACACCACCACCGTGGTGAGGGAGGGGGGAGGAGGAGGAAGAAAGCAAGCCCCTTGTACTCTGCGAAGGTTGGAGATAATCCAGATTACAGAAGCCCTTGAAGAATGGCATCAGCTGGTGGCTTCCCCACCCCATCTTGGTATCCGGTTCCATCAGAGCCGATCTTGAAACCCCCCCCGACCCCAAAAACAAAGGATCGACGAGCCGTGAAAACGAGCGTCGATCACAGATAATGTGCGCCTCGCTTCCAGGCGCGTTTATAGCGCGCACTCCATGACCACGGGAGCGTCACTGGTTGCTGAGGCAGCTTGCCCAGGCAAGGGGGGGACGCCTCCTCGACCTTCAGGAGTGGAGATGAACACTCCCGAGAGGTTATTGTGGACATTAAACGCCCTAGAAGTGTCTTGTATGACTGCTGAAAGTACATCATTACCGAGGCAATTAGGAGGTTAATTCACTCCCGCTGTAAACTCAAGGGTGTCTTGACACGCTACGAGAGAACAACACTTCACATTATGAGTATCGTGAGAGTCCTCATCATCTTTTATGAGTAAACAGCTCAACTGGTTGGCTACTTGACTAACATCGGCCGACACCACTACTCGGTGAGGCGTGGGGCGCTAACTGGTCTCCCTGAACCAGGAGGAACCAAGACCGCGTCACGCACCGCATATAATCACCAGCGCTTACACACTACCAGCGCTCAACACCACCAACTACCAACACTACCAGCGCTCAACACCACCAGCGCTCAACACCTCCAGCGTTCAACATCACCAATTACCAACACCATCAGCGCTCAACACTACCAACCATCATTACCACCAGCTATCAACACCATCAACTCTCGACGCCACCAGCCACCACCACTACCGGCCCTCATCACCACCACCCGCTAGCCACAACCCCCACTCCACACCAACAACACAACACCAGCTATCACCACTTGCTGACTGGCCAACATACAATCCAAGGCATTCCCTCACACCTCACTCGTGAGGCAGGCTGTGTATGCCTCCCACATACAGAGGGTAAAACGTCATACCCATCTTTACGAAAGGAGACAGAGAGGACGTGCTGAACTACAGACAGACCAGTCCCTCTGACCACTGTGGTCTGTCAGGTACTTAGAAAGATAATGAGCTTTTCTCTTCATAAATCCTGTCTTGCTTTCTTGGCTGCTTCGTTACAAGTCTGGGACAGTCTGCCGTGGTTGGAGACACAGACACCTTAAATCCCTCGCACATGGGGCGCCTTTTATCTTGGTGGCCCATCAGTGAAACTTAAATCTTGATCGTAAGAAATGCGATATCCCCCCCAAAAAAAGGTATATGGGGCAGATGGGTGGAGTTATAGGGGTAGTGGGTGGAGCTATATGGCGGGTGGGTGGAGCTAGAGGACAGGGGTGGAGTTGTAAGGTTGAGTGGAGTTGTACAGCAGTTGGGTGAAGCTATGAGGGTAGGGGCGGGGGGGTGGAGTTGTAAGTAGGGTGGGTGTAGTTGTAAGTTATGTGGGTGGAATTGTAAGGTATGTGGGCGGAGTTATAAGGTATGTGGGTGGAGTTGTAAAGACGGTAGTTGGAGCTGTAAGGAAGGTGAGTGGAACTGTACAGCAGGCAGGTGAAGTTGTAAGACAGGTGGGTGGAGTAATGAGGCGGGTGGTTGGAGTTGTAAGACAGGTGGGTGGAGTAATGAGGAGGGTGGGTGGAGTTGTAAGACAGGTGGGTGGAGTAATGAGGCGGGTGGGTGGAGTTGTAAGACAGGTGGGTGGAGTAACGAGGCTGGTGGGTGGAGTTGTAAGAAAGGTGGGTGGAGTAACGAGGCGGGTGGGTGGAGTTGTAAGACAGGTGGGTGGAGTAATGAGGAGGGTGGGTGGGATGATATAGTTAAAGACCAATAATGCAAAAGAAATAGTTCAACACTTAACAACGAAAGAAAACGGATAACACAGTCAGCTAGCTTAACAGAGGCGAAAACACCAAACTGCTATCATAAAAACTAGGCAATTAACACAGTTCCCTGGACTAAATCTACAAGAAACAAAGCGAAATCGAGGATTTTAAAATACAGATGTTTCGAAAATGTGGAAAAAAAAAAATTGAGTGACATTTTCCCGTAAAAGTCAAAGGCATTCTTCATATAGACTTGTAAAGGCAGTGAGAAAATATGTTATGAGGAGCCGTAACTCACATTGCCTCATAAAACCTGGCAGTTAAAGGCCCTTACATACCTCCACACACACACACACACACACACACACACACACACACACACACACTATATTTCAAAATGATAAAAAGATGATAAAAAAAATAGCACGGAAAGTATCTGGAATATATACAGATAAGGTTTAGGCGATATATACATATATATATATATATATATATATATATATATATATATATATATATATATATATATAACGTTCGTTTAAAGAAAAATAGGATTAATTGAGAGTGAACAAGGTTAGACCCCAAAGAATAAGCGAAGAATTTCAAGGATGTTTTCCCCCCCTTCCCCTGAGAGAGAGAGAGAGAGAGAGAGAGAGAGAGAGAGAGAGAGAGAGAGAGAGAGAGAGAGAGAGAGAGAGAGAGAGAGATGTGTGTGGCGGATCGCTTCACTACGACAACCAACCACAGGGACTCATAATCCTATACAAATACAAGACGTCTCGTCTTACGCGCGATAATGACAGACTCAGTCGCACGACTGTGAAACCACACTTAACGAAGGAATCGGAACGCCTGGGTTTCCAGTTACGTTCGTTGACGTACGTTAACAGGAGCGCCACGCTTCGACAATGGACGCGCAGGGTGGCGACGAAGCCAGGTTCCCATCTCGGACATGGGGGGGGGGATCAGATACCTTTTTTTTTTTGGTGGGGGAGGGGGGGTTGTATTGTACATGATCTACTGTATATCATAAATATACTAGGATCCTCCCCCCCCCCCCCTTTCCCCACTGAGCGAACCACCACTGGGGTTAGCTGGGAAGTGTCTTGTTACGAACCACACCCTAGATGGGTTCCGATCTCATCCTAGGGCCGTCAGAATCCACAAAGAGGATTCTAACCACAGATCTACAATCAGCATGAAAAATGCTCTTTATAATGAGATTTTGAAGGAAATCTATTTTTCTGAGAAAAGTACTAAAAATTACAGGTTCAGGGTATATTATGGCTGAAAAAGGATATGTTTCAAAATTGATGGGTAACATACTGAGACATTTCTATACTTCAAATAATCATGGAAAACATATAACAATGCTCTAACATTCTGATATATACCCAGTAAACACGATGCAAATGATAGGAATATATTCGCAAAATTAATGTATTTAACAGCTAAATTAAAGGTCATCAAGACGATCAAAGGAAATTTTAACCACAGATTTGTAATCAGCACGAAAAATATTGCTTATGAGGAGATTTTAAAGGAAATCTATTTTTCTGAGAAAAGTACTAAAAATTGCAGGTAATAGTTCAGGGTATATTTTAGCTCAAAAAACTTTTTGTTTCAAAATTGAAAGAGAACATATTCAAACACTTCTATACTTCAAATAATCATGGAAAATATATAACGAAGTTGTAATATACTGATATATATCCAGTACGGACGATGCAAATGATAGGATAATATTCGCAAAATTAATGTATTTAACAGCTAAATTAAAGGTCATCAAGACGATCAAAGGAAATTTTAACCACAGATTTGTAATCAGCACGAAAAATATTGCTTATGAGGAGATTTTAAAGGAAATCTATTTTTCTGAGAAAAGTACTAAAAATTGCAGGTAATAGTTCAGGGTATATTTTAGCTCAAAAAACTTTTTGTTTCAAAATTGAAAGAGAACATATTCAAACACTTCTATACTTCAAATAATCATGGAAAATATATAAGGAAGTTGTAATATACTGATATATATCCAGTACGGACGATGCAAATGATAGGATAATATTCGCAAAATTAATGTATTTAACAGCTAAATTAAAGGTCATCAAGACGATCAAAGGAAATTTTAACCACAGATTTGTAATCAGCACGAAAAATATTGCTTATGAGGAGATTTTAAAGGAAATCTATTTTTCTGAGAAAAGTACTAAAAATTGCAGGTAATAGTTCAGGGTATATTTTAGCTCAAAAAACTTTTTGTTTCAAAATTGAAAGAGAACATATTCAAACACTTCTATACTTCAAATAATCATGGAAAATATATAAGGAAGTTGTAATATACTGATATATATCCAGTACGGACGATGCAAATGATAGGATAATACGCAAAATTAATGTATTTAACAGCTAAATTAAAGGTCATCAAGACGATCAAAGGAAATTTTAACCACAGATTTGTAATCAGCACGAAAAATATTGCTTATGAGGAGATTTTAAAGGAAATCTATTTTTCTGAGAAAAGTACTAAAAATTGCAGGTAATAGTTCAGGGTATATTTTAGCTCAAAAAACTTTTTGTTTCAAAATTGAAAGAGAACATATTCAAACACTTCTATACTTCAAATAATCATGGAAAATATATAAGGAAGTTGTAATATACTGATATATATCCAGTACGGACGATGCAAATGATAGGATAATATTCGCAAATTAATGTATTTAACAGCTAAATTAAAGGTCATCAAGACGATCAAAGGAAATTTTAACCACAGATTTGTAATCAGCACGAAAAATATTGCTTATGAGGAGATTTTAAAGGAAATCTATTTTTCTGAGAAAAGTACTAAAAATTGCAGGTAATAGTTCAGGGTATATTTTAGCTCAAAAAACTTTTTGTTTCAAAATTGAAAGAGAACATATTCAAACACTTCTATACTTCAAATAATCATGGAAAATATATAAGGAAGTTGTAATATACTGATATATATCCAGTACGGACGATGCCAATGATAGGATAATATCCTCAAAATTAATGTATTTAACAGCTAAATTAAAGATCATCAAGACGATCAAAGGAAATTTTAAACACGGATTTGTAATCAGCACGAAAAATATTGCTTATGAAAAGATTTTAAAGGAAATCTATTTTTCTGAGAAAAGTACTAAAAATTGCAGGTAATAGTTCAGGGTATATTTTAGATCAAAAAACTTTTTGTTTCAAATTGAAAGAGAACATTTTCAAACACTTCTATGCTTCAAATAATTATGGAAAATATATAACGAAGTTGTAATATACTGATATATATCCAGTACGGACGATGTAAACGATAGGATAACATTCGCGGAATTAATTTATTTAACAGCTGAATTAAAGGTTATCAAGACGATCAAAGGAAATTTTAACCACAGATTTGTAATCAGGATGAAAAATATTACTTATAAGGAGATTTTAAAGGAAATCTATTTTTCTGAGAAAAGTACTAAAAATTGCAGGTAATAGTTCAGGGTATATTTTAGCTCAAAAAACTTTTTGTTTCAAAATTGAAAGAGAACATATTCAAACACTTCTATACTTCAAATAATCATGGAAAATATATAAGGAAGTTGTAATATACTGATATATATCAGTACGGACGATGCAAATGATAGGAAATATTCGCAAAATTAATGTATTTAACAGCTAAATTAAAGGTCATCAAGACGATCAAAGGAAATTTTAACCACAGATTTGTAATCAGCACGAAAAATATTGCTTATGAGGAGATTTTAAAGGAAATCTATTTTTCTGAGAAAAGTACTAAAAATTGCAGGTAATAGTTCAGGGTATATTTTAGCTCAAAAAACTTTTTGTTTCAAAATTGAAAGAGAACATATTCAAACACTTCTATACTCAAATAATCGTGGAAAATATATAATGAAGTTGTAATATACTGATATATATCCAGTACGGACGATGCAAATGATAGGATAATATTCGCAAAATTAATGTATTTAACAGCTAAATTAAAGGTCATCAAGACGATCAAAGGAAATTTTAAGCACAGATTTGTAATCAGCACGAAAAATATTGCTTATGAGGAGATTTTAAAGGAAATCTATTTTTCTGAGAAAAGTACTAAAAATTGCAGGTAATAGTTCAGGGTATATTTTAGCTCAAAAAACTTTTTGTTTCAAAATTGAAAGAGAACATATTCAAACAATTCTATACTTCAAATAATCATGGAAAATATATAAGGAAGTTGTAATATACTGATATATATCCAGTACGGACGATGCAAATGATAGGAACATATTCGCAAAATTAATGTATTTAACAGCTAAATTAAAGGTCATCAAGACGATCAAAGGAAATTTTAACAACAGATTTGTAATCAGCACAAAATATATTGCTTATGAGGAGATTTTAAAGGAAATCTATTTTTCTGAGAAAAGTACTAAAAATTGCAGGTAATAGTTCAGGGTATATTTTAGTTCAAAAAACGTTTTGCTTCAAAACTGAAAGAGAACATATTCAAACACTTCTATACCTCAAATAATTATGGAAAATATATAACGAAGTTGCAATATTCTGATATATATCCAGTAAGGACGATATAAACGACAGGATAATATTCTCGGAATGAATTTATTTAACAGCTGAATTAAAGGCCATCAAGACGATCAAAGCAAAATTTAAGCACAGATTTGTCATCAGCACGAAAAATATTGCTTATGAGGAGATTTTAAAGGAAATCTATTTTTCTGAGAAAAGTACCAAAAATTGCAGGTAATAGTTCAGGGTATATTTTAGTTCATAAAACGTTTTGTTTCAAAACTGAAAGAGAACATATTCAAACACTTCTATACTTCAAATAATCATGGAAAATATATAACGAAATTATAATATACTGATATATATTCAGTACGGACGATGCAAATGATAGGAATATATTCGCAAAATTACTGTATTTAACAGCTAAATTAAAGATCATCAAGACGATCAAAGGAAAGTTTAACCATAGATTTGAAATCAGCACGAAAAATATTGCTTATGAGGAGATTTTAAAGGAAATCTATTTTTCCGAGAAAATTACTAAAAATTGCAGGTATATTTTAGCTCAAAAAACTTTTTGTTTCAAAATTGAAAGAGAACATATTCAAACAATTCTATACTTCAAATAATCATGGAAAATATATAACGAAGTTGTAATATACTGATATATATCCAGTACGGACGATGCCAATGATAGGATAATATTCGCAAAATTAATGTATTTAACAGCTAAATTAAAGGTCATCAAGACGATCAAAGGAAATTTTAACCACAGACTTGTAATCAGCACAAAATATATTGCTTATGAGGAGATTTTAAAGGAAATCTATTTTTCTGAGAAAAGTACTAAAAATTGCAGGTAATAGTTCAGGGTATATTTTAGCTCAAAAAACTTTTTGTTTCAAAATTGAAAGAGAACATATTCAAACAATTCTATACTTCAAATAATCATGGAAAATATATAAGGAAGTTGTAATATACTGATATATATCCAGTACGGACGATGCAAATGATAGGAACATATTCGCAAAATTAATGTATTTAACAGCTAAATTAAAGGTCATCAAGACGATCAAAGGAAATTTTAACCACAGACTTGTAATCAGCACAAAATATATTGCTTATGAGGAGATTTTAAAGGAAATCTATTTTTCTGAGAAAAGTACTAAAAATTGCAGGTAATAGTTCAGGGTATATTTTAGCTCAAAAAACTTTTTGTTTCAAAATTGAAAGAGAACATATTCAAACACTTCTATACCTCAAATAATTATGGAAAATATATAACGAAGTTGCAATATACTGATATATATCCAGTAAGGACGATATAAACGATAGGATAATATTCTCGGAATGAATTTATTTAACAGCTGAATTAAAGGCCATCAAGACGATCAAAGCAAAATTTAAGCACAGATTTGTAATCAGCACGAAAAATATTGCTTATGAGGAGATTTTAAAGGAAATCTATTTTTCTGAGAAAAGTACCAAAAATTGCAGGTAATAGTTCAGGGTATATTTTAGTTCAAAAAACGTTTTGTTTCAAAACTGAAAGAGAACATATTCAAACACTTCTATACTTCAAATAATCATGGAAAATATATAACGAAATTATAATATACTGATATATATTCAGTACGGACGATGCAAATGATAGGAATATATTCGCAAAATTACTGTATTTAACAGCTAAATTAAAGATCATCAAGACGATCAAAGGAAAGTTTAACCATAGATTTGAAATCAGCACGAAAAATATTGCTTATGAGGAGATTTTAAAGGAAATCTATTTTTCCGAGAAAATTACTAAAAATTGCAGGTAATAGTTCAGGGTATATTTTAGCTCAAAAAACTTTTTGTTTCAAAATTGAAAGAGAACATATTCAAACAATTCTATACTTCAAATAATCATGGAAAATATATAACGAAGTTGTAATATACTGATATATATCCAGTACGGACGATGCAAATGATAGGAACTTATTCGCAAAATTAATGTATTTAACAGCTAAATTAAAGGTCATCAAGACGATCAAAGGAAATTTTAACCACAGACTTGTAATCAGCACAAAATATATTGCTTATGAGGAGATTTTAAAGGAAATCTATTTTTCTGAGAAAAGTACTAAAAATTGCAGGTAATAGTTCAGGGTATATTTTAGCTCAAAAAACTTTTTGTTTCAAAATTGAAAGAGAACATATTCAAACACTTCTATACTTCAAATAATTATGGAAAATATATAAGGAAGTTGTAATATATTGATATATATCCAGTAAGGACGATGTAAACGATAGGAAAATATTCTCGGAATGAATTTATTTAACAGCTGAATTAAAGGCCATCAAGACGATCAAAGCAAAATTTAAGCACAGATTTGTAATCAGCACGAAAAATATTGCTTATGAGGAGATTTTAAAGGAAATCTATTTTTCTGAGAAAAGTACCAAAAATTGCAGGTAATAGTTCAGGGTATATTTTAGCTCAAAAAACTTTTTGTTTCAAAACTGAAAGAGAACATATTCAAACACTTCTATACTTCAAATAATCATGGAAAATATATAACGAAGTTGTAATATACTGATATATATTCAGTACGGACAATGCAAATGACTGGAATATATTAGCAAAATTGTTGTATTTAACAGCTAAATTAAAGGTCATCAAGACGATCAAAGGAAATTTTAACCACAGATTTGTAATGAGCACGAAAAATATTGCTTATGAGGAGATTTTAAAGGAAATCTATTTTTCTGAGAAAAGTACTAAAAATTGTAGGTAATAGTTCAGGGTATATTTTAGCTCAAAAAAGTTTTTCTTTCAAAATTGAAAGAGAACATATTCAAACACTTCATACTTCAAATAATCATGGAAAATATATAACGAAGTTGTAATATACTGATATATATCCAGTACGGACGATGCTAATGATAGGATAATATTCGCAAAATTAATGTATTTAATAGCTATATTAAAGGTTATCAAGACGATCAAAGGAAATTTTAACCACAGATTTGTAATCAGCACGAAAAATATTGCTTATGAGGATATTTTAAAGGAAATCTATTTTTCTGAGAAAAGTACTAAAAATTGCAGGTAATAGTTCAGTGTATATTTTAGCTCAAAAAACTTTTAGTTTCAAAATTGAAAGAGAACATATTCAAACACTTCTATACTTCAAATAATCATGGAAAATATATAAGGAAGTTGTAATATACGGATATATATATTCAGTACGGACGATGCAAATGATAGGATAATATTCGCAAAATTTGATAGCTAAATTAAAGGTTATCAAGACGATCAAAGGAAATTTTAACCACAGATTTGTAACCAGGACGAAAAATATTGCTTATGAGGATATTTTAAAGGAAATCTATTTTTCTGAGAAAAGTACTAAAAATTGCAGGTAATAGTTCAGTGTATATTTTAGCTCAAAAAACTTTTTGTTTCAAAATTGAAAGAGAACATATTCAAACAATTCTATACTTCAATTAATCATGGAAAATATATAAGGAAGTTGTAATATACTGATATATATTCAGTACGGATGATGCAAATGATAGGAGCATATTCGCAAAATTAATGTATTTAACAGCTAAATTAAAGGTCATCAAGACGATCAAAGGAAATTTTAACCACAGATTTGTAATCAGCACAAAATATATTGCCTATGAGGAGATTTCAAAGGAAATCTATTTTTCTGAGAAAAGTACTAAAAATTGCAGGTAATAGTTCAGGGTATAATTTAGCTCAAAAAACTTTTTGTTTCAAAATTGAAAGAGAAAATATTGAAACACTTCTATACCTCAAATAATTATGGAAAATATATAACGAAGTTGCAATATACTGATATATATCCAGTAAGGACGATATACACGATAGGATAATATTCTCGAAATGAATTTATTTAACAGCTGAATTAAAGTCCATCAAGACGATCAAAGCAAAATTTAAGCACAGATTTGTAATCAGCACGAAAAATATTGCTTATGAGGAGATTTTAAAGGAAATCTATTTTTCTGAGAAAAGTACTAAAAATTGCAGGTAATAGTTCAGGGTATATTTTAGCTCAAAAAACTTTTTGTTTCAAAACTGAAAGAGAACATATTCAAACACTTCTATACTTCAAATAATCATGGAAAATATATAACGAAGTTGTAATATACTTATATATATATTCAGTATGGACGATGCAAATGATAGGATAATATTCGCAAAATTAATGTATTTAACAGCTAAATTAAAGGTCATCAAGACGATCAAAGGAAATTTTAACCACAGATTTGTAATCAGCACGAAAAATATTGCTTATGAGGAGATTTTAAAGGAAATCTATTTTTCTGAGAAAAGTACTAAAAATTGCAGGTAATAGTTCAGGGTATATTTTAGCTCAAAAAACTTTTTGTTTCAAAATTGAAAGAGAACATATTCAAACAATTCTATACTTCAAATAATCATGGAAAATATATAAGGAAGTTGTAATATACTGATATATATCCAGTACGGACGATGCAAATGATAGGAACATATTCGCAAAATTAATGTATTTAACAGCTAAATTAAAGGTCATCAAGACGATCAAAGGAAATTTTAACACAGATTTGTAATCAGCACAAAAATATTGCTTATGAGGAGATTTTAAAGGAAATCTATTTTTCTGAGAAAAGTACTAAAAATTGCAGGTAATAGTTCAGGGTATATTTTAGCTCAAAAAACGTTTTGTTTCAAAACTGAAAGAGAACATATTCAAACACTTCTATACTTCAAATAATCATGGAAAATATATAACGAAGTTGTAATATACTGATATATATCCAGTACGGACGATGCTAATGATAGGATAATATTCGCGAAATGAATGTATTTAACAGCTAAATTAAAGGCCATCAAGACGATCAAAGCAAAATTTAAGCACAGATTTGTAATCAGCACGAAAAATATTGCTTATGAGGAGATTTTAAAGGAAATCTATTTTTCTGAGAAAAGTACCAAAAATTGCAGGTAATAGTTCAGGGTATATTTTAGTTCAAAAAACCTTTTGTTTCAAAACTGAAAGAGAACATATTCAAACAATTCTATACTTCAAATAATCATGGAAAATATATAACGAAGTTGTAATATACTGATATATATTCAGTACGGACGATGTAAATGATAGGAATATATTCGCAAAATTAATGTATTTAACAGCTAAATTAAAGATCATCAAGACGATCAAAGGAAATTTTAACCATAGATTTGTAATCAGCACGAAAAATATTGCTTATGAGGAGATTTTAAAGGAAATCTATTTTTCTGAGAAAAGTACTAAAAATTGCAGGTAATAGTTCAGGGTATATTTTAGCTCAAAAAACTTTTTGTTTCAAAATTGAAAGAGAACATATTCAAACAATTCTATACTTCAAATAATCATGGAAAATATATAACGAAGTTGTAATATACTGATATATATCCAGTACGGACGATGCAAATGATAGGATAATATTCGCAAAATTAATGTATTTAACAGCTAAATTAAAGGTCATCAAGACGATCAAAGGAAATTTTAACCACAGACTTGTAATCAGCACAAAATATATTGCTTATGAGGAGATTTTAAAGGAAATCTATTTTTCTGAGAAAAGTACTAAAAATTGCAGGTAATAGTTCAGGGTATATTTTAGCTCAAAAAACTTTTTGTTTCAAAATTGAAAGAGAACATATTCAAACACTTCTATACTTCAAATAATCATGGAAAATATATAACGAAGTTGTAATATACTGATATATATCCAGTACGGACGATGCAAATGATAGGAACATATTCGCAAAATTAATGTATTTAATAGCTAAATTAAAGGTCATCAAGACGATCAAAGGAAATTTTAACCACAGATTTGTAATCAGCACGAAAAATATTGCTTATGAGGAGATTTTAAAGGAAATCTATTTTTCTGAGAAAAGTACTAAAAATTGCAGGTAATAGTTCAGGGTATATTTTAGTTCAAAAAACTTTTTGTTTCAAAATTGAAAGAGAACATATTCAAACACTTCTATATCTTAAATAATTATGGAAAATATAAAACGAAGTTGTAATATACTGATATATATCCAGTAAGGACGATATAAACGATAGGATAATATTCTCGGAATGAATTTATTTAACAGCTGAATTAAAGTCCATCAAGACGATCAAAGCAAAATTTAAGCACAGATTTGTAATCAGCACGAAAAATATTGCTTATGAGGAGATTTTAAAGGAAATCTATTTTTCTGAGAAAAGTACTAAAAATTGCGGGTAATAGTTCAGGGTATATTTTAGCTCAAAAAACTTTTTGTTTCAAATTTGAAAGAGAACGTATTGAAACAATTATATACTTTAAATAATCATGGAAAATATATAAGGAAGTTGTAATATACTGATATATATCCAGTACGGACGATGCCAATGATAGGAACTTATTCGCAAAATTAATGTATTTAACAGCTAAATTAAAGGTCATAAAAGACGATCAAAGGAAATTTTAACCACAGACTTGTAATCAGCACAAAATATATTGCTTATGAGGAGATTTTAAAGGAAATCTATTTTTCTGAGAAAAGTACTAAAAATTGCAGGTAATAGTTCAGGGAATATTTTAGCTCAAAAAACTTTTTGTTTCAAAATTGAAAGAGAACATAGTCAAACACATCTATATCTCAAATAATTATGGAAAATATATAACGAAGTTGTAATATACTGATATATATCCAGTAAGGACGATATAAACGATAGGATAATATTCTCGGAATGAATTTATTTAACAGCTGAATTAAAGGCCATGAAGACGATCAAAGCATAATTTAAGCACAAATTTGTAATCAGCACGAAAAATATTGCTTATGAGGAGATTTTAAAGGATATCTATTTTTCTGAGAAAAGTACCAAAAATTGCAGGTAATAGTTCAGAGTATATTTTAGTTCAAAAAACCTTTTGTTTCAAAACTGAAAGAGAACATATTCAAACACTTCTATACTTCAAATAATCATGGAAAATATATAACGAAATTATAACATACTGATATATATTCAGCACGGACGATGCAAATGATAGGAACTTATTCGCAAAATTAATGTATTTAACAGATAAATTAAAGGTCATCAAGACGATAAAAGGAAATTTTAATCACACACTTGTAATCAGCACAAAATATATTGCTTATGAGGAGATTTTAAAGGAAATCTATTTTTCTGAGAAAAGTACTAAAAATTGCAGGTAATAAATAGTTCAGGGTATATTTTAGCTCAAAAAACTTTTTGCTTCAAAATTGAAAGAGAACATATTCAAACACTTCTATACTTCATATAATTATGGAAAATATATAAGGAAGTTGTAATATATTGATATATATGGGAGGGTATTGATTGAGAGGGTGAAGGCATGTACAGAGCATCAGATTGGGGAAGAGCAGTGCGGTTTCAGAAGTGGTAGAGGATGTGTGGATCAGGTGTTTGCTTTGAAGAATGTATGTGAGAAATACTTAGAAAAGCAAATGGATTTGTATGTAGCATTTATGGATCTGGAGAAGGCATATGATAGAGTTGATAGAGATGCTCTGTGGAAGGTATTAAGAATATATGGTGTGGGAGGCAAGTTGTTAGAAGCAGTGAAAAGTTTTTATCGAGGATGTAAGGCATGTGTACGTGTAGGAAGAGAGGAAAGTGATTGGTTCTCAGTGAATGTAGGTTTGCGGCAGGGGTGTGTGATGTCTCCATGGTTGTTTAATTTGTTTATGGATGGGGTTGTTAGGGAGGTAAATGCAAGAGTCCTGGAAAGAGGGGCAAGTATGAAGTCTGTTGGGGATGAGAGAGCTTGGGAAGTGAGTCAGTTGTTGTTCGCTGATGATACAGCGCTGGTGGCTGATTCATGTGAGAAACTGCAGAAGCTGGTGACTGAGTTTGGTAAAGTGTGTGGAAGAAGAAAGTTAAGAGTAAATGTGAATAAGAGCAAGGTTATTAGGTACAGTAGGGTTGAGGGTCAAGTCAATTGGGAGGTGAGTTTGAATGGAGAAAAACTGGAGGAAGTGAAGTGTTTTAGATATCTGGGAGTGGATCTGTCAGCGGATGGAACCATGGAAGCGGAAGTGGATCATAGGGTGGGGGAGGGGGCGAAAATTTTGGGAGCCTTGAAAAATGTGTGGAAGTCGAGAACATTATCTCGGAAAGGAAAAATGGGTATGTTTGAAGGAATAGTGGTTCCAACAATGTTGTATGGTTGCGAGGCGTGGGCTATGGATAGAGATGTGCGCAGGAGGATGGATGTGCTGGAAATGAGATGTTTGAGGACAATGTGTGGTGTGAGGTGGTTTGATCGAGTAAGTAACGTAAGGGTAAGAGAGATGTGTGGAAATAAAAAGAGCGTGGTTGAGAGAGCAGAAGAGGGTGTTTTGAAATGGTTTGGGCACATGGAGAGAATGAGTGAGGAAAGATTGACCAAGAGGATATATGTGTCGGAGGTGGAGGGAACGAGGAGAAGAGGGAGACCAAATTGGAGGTGGAAAGATGGAGTGAAAAAGATTTTGTGTGATCGGGGCCTGAACATGCAGGAGGGTGAAAGGAGGGCAAGGAATAGAGTGAATTGGAGCGATGTGGTATACAGGGGTTGACGTGCTGTCAGTGGATTAAATCAAGGCATGTGAAGTGTCTGGGGTAAACCATGGAAAGCTGTGTAGGTATGTATATTTGCGTGTGTGGACGTGTGTATGTGCATGTGTATGGGGGGGGGGGGGGGTTGGGCCATTTCTTTCGTCTGTTTCCTTGCGCTACCTCGCAAACGCGGGAGACAGCGACAAAGTATAAAAAAAAAAAAAATATCCAGTAAGGACAATGTAAACGATAGGAAAATATTCTCGGAATGTATTCATTTAACAGCTGAATTAAAGGCCATCAAGATGATCAAAGCAAAATTTAAGCAGATATTTGTAATCAGCACGAAAAATATTGCTTATGAGGAGATTTTAAAGGAAATCTATTTTTCTGAGAAAAATACCAAAAATTGCAGGTAATAGTTCAGGGTATATTTTAGCTCAAAAAACTTTCTTTCAAAACTGAAAGAGAACATATTCAAACACTTCTATACTTCAAATAATCATGGAAAATATATAACGAAGTTGTATTATACTGATATATATTCTGTACGGACAATGCAAATGACTGGAATATATTGGCAAAATTGTTGTATTTAACAGCTAAATTAAAGGTCATCAAGAAGATCAAAGGAAATTTTAACCACAGATTTGTAATGAGCACGAAAAATACTGCTTATGAGGAGATTTTAAAGGAAATCTATTTTTCCGAGAAAAGTACTAAAAATTGTAGGTAATAGTTCAGGGTATATTTTAGCTCAAAAAAGTTTTTCTTTCAAAATTGAAAGAGAACATATTCAAACACTTCCATACTTCAAATAATCATGGAAAATATATAACGAAGTTGTAATATACTGATATATATCCAGTACGGACGATGTTAATGATAGGATAATATTCGCAAAATTAATGTATTTAATAGCTATATTAAAGCTTATCAAGAAGATCAAAGGAAATTTTAACTACAGATTTGTAACCAGGACGAAAAATATTGCTTATGAGGAGATTTTAACGGAAATCTATTTTTCTGAGAAAAGTACTAAAAATTGCAGGAAATAGTTCAGTGTATATCTTAGCTCAAAAAACTTTTAGTTTCAAAATTGAAAGAGAACATATTCAAACACTTCTATACTTCAAATAATCATGGAAAATATATAAGGAAGTTGTAATATACGGATATATATATTCAGTACGGACGATGCTAATGATAGGATAATATTCGCAAAATTAATGTATTTAATAGCTGAATTAAAGGTTATCAAGACGATCAATGGAAATTTTAACCACAGATTTGTAACCGGGACGAAAAATATTGCTTATGAGGATATTTTAAAGGAAATCTATTTTTCTGAGAAAAGTACTAAAAATTGCAAGTAATAGTTCAGTGTATATTTTAGCTCAAAAAACTTTTTGTTTCAAAATTGAAAGAGAACATATTCAAACAATTCTATACTTCAATTAATCATGGAAAATATATAAGGAAGTTGTAATATACTGATATATATTCAGTACGGATGATGCAAATGATAGGAGCATATTCGCAAAATTAATGTATTTAACAGCTAAATTAAAGGTCATCAAGACGATCAAAGGAAATTTTAACCACAGATTTGTAATCAGCACAAAAAATATTGCCTATGAGGAGATTTTAAAGGAAATCTATTTTTCTGAGAAAAGTACTAAAAATTGCAGGTAATAGTTCAGGGTATAATTTAGCTCAAAAAACTTTTTGTTTCAAAATTGAAAGAGAACATATTCAAACACTTCTATACCTCAAATAATTATGGAAAATATATAACGAAGTTGCAATATACTGATATATATTCAGTAAGGACGATATAAACGATAGGATAATATTCTCGGAATGAATTTATTTAACAGCTGAATTAAAGTCCATCAAGACGATCAAAGCAAAATTTAAGCAGAGATTTGTAATCAGCACGAAAAATATTGCTTATGAGGAGATTTTAAAGGAAATCTATTTTTCTGAGAAAAGTACTAAAAATTGCAGGTTCAGGGTATATTTTAGCTCAAAAAACTTTTTGTTTCAAAATTGAAAGAGAATATATTCAAACAATTCTATACTTCAAATAATCATGGAAAATATATAAGGAAGTTGTAATATACTGATATATATCCAGTACGGACGATGCAAATGATAGGAACATATTCGCAAAATTAATGTATTTAACAGCTAAATTAAAGGTCATCAAGACGATCAAAGTAAATTTTAACCACAGACTTGTAATCAGCACAAAATATATTGCTTATGAGGAGATTTTAAAGGAAATCTATTTTTCTGAGAAAAGTACTAAAAATTGCAGGTATATTTTAGCTCAAAAAAGTTTTTCTTTCAAAATTGAAAGAGAACATATTCAAACACTTCCATACTTCAAATAATCATGGAAAATATATAACGAAGTTGTAATATACTGATATATATCCAGTACGGACGATGCTAATGATAGGATAATATTCGCAAAATTAATGTATTTAATAGCTATATTAAAGGTTATCAAGAAGATCAAAGGAAATTTTAACCACAGATTTGTAACCAGGACGAAAAATATTGCTTATGAGGATATTTTAACGGAAATCTATTTTTCCGAGAAAAGTACTAAAAATTGCAGGTAATAGTTCAGTGTATATTTTAGCTCAAAAAACTTTTAGTTTCAAAATTGAAAGAGAACATATTCAAACACTTCTATACTTCAAATAATCATGGAAAATATATAAGGAAGTTGTAATATACGGATATATATATTCAGTACGGACGATGCTAATGATAGGATAATATTCGCAAAATTAATGTATTTAATAGCTAAATTAAAGGTTATCAAGACGATCAATGGAAATTTTAACCACAGATTTGTAACCGGGACGAAAAATATTGCTTATGAGGATATTTTAAAGGAAATCTATTTTTCTGAGAAAAGTACTAAAAATTGCAAGTAATAGTTCAGTGTATATTTTAGCTCAAAAAACTTTTTGTTTCAAAATTGAAAGAAAACATATTCAAACAATTCTATACTTCAATTAATCTTGGAAAATATTTAAGGAAGTTGTAATATACTGATATATATTCAGTACGGATGATGCAAATGATAGGAGCATATTCGCAAAATTAATGTATTTAACAGCTAAATTAAAGGTCATCAAGACGATCAAAGGAAATTTTAACCACAGATTTGTAATCAGCACAAAAAATATTGCCTATGAGCAGATTTTAAAGGAAATCTATTTTTCTGAGAAAAGTACTAAAAATTGCAGGTAATAGTTCAGGGTATAATTTAGCTCAAAAAACTTTTTGTTTCAAAATTGAAAGAGAACATATTCAAACACTTCTATACCTCAAATAATTATGGAAAATATATAACGAAGTTGCAATATACTGATATATATTCAGTAAGGACGATATAAACGATAGGATAATATTCTCGGAATGAATTTATTTAACAGCTGAATTAAAGTCCATCAAGACGATCAAATCAAAATTTAAGCACAGATTTGTAATCAGCACGAAAAATATTGCTTATGAGGAGATTTTAAAGGAAATCTATTTTTCTGAGAAAAGTACTAAAAATTGCAGGTAATAGTTCAGGGTATATTTTAGCTCAAAAAACTTTTTGTTTCAAAATTGAAAGAGAACATATTCAAACAATTCTATACTTCAAATAATCATGGAAAATATATAAGGAAGTTGTAATATACTGATATATATCCAGTACGGACGATGGAAATGATAGGAACATATTCGCAAAATTAATGTATTTAACAGCTAAATTAAAGGTCATCAAGACGATCAAAGGAAATTTTAACCATAGACTTTGTAATCAGCACGAAAAATATTGCTTATGAGGAGATTTTAAAGGAAATCTATTTTTCTGAGAAAAGTACTAAAAATTGCAGGTAATAGTTCAGGGTATATTTTAGCTCAAAAAACTTTTTGTTTCAAAATTGAAAGAGAACATATTCAAACACTTCTATACTTCAAATAATCATGGAAAATATATATCGAAGTTGTAATATACTGATATATATCCAGTACGGACGATGCAAATGATAGGATAATATTCGCAAAATTAATGTATTTAACAGCTAAATTTAAAGGTTATCAAGAAGATCAAAGGAAATTTTAACTACAGATTTGTAACCAGGACGAAAAATATTGCTTATGAGGAGATTTTAACGGAAATCTATTTTTTGAGAAAAGTACTAAAAATTGCAGGAAATAGTTCAGTGTATATTTTAGCTGAAAAAACTTTTAGTTTCAAAATTGAAAGAGAACATATTCAAACACTTCTATACTTCAAATAATCATGGAAAATATATAAGGAAGTTGTAATATACGGATATATATATATTCATTACGGACGATGCTAATGATAGGATAATATTCGCAAAATTAATGTATTTAATACTTAAATTAAAGGTCATAAAGACGATTAAACGAAATTTTAACCACAGATTTGTAATCAGCACGAAAAATATTGCTTATGAGGAGATTTTAAAGGAAATCTATTTTTCTGAGAAAAGTACTAAAAATTGCAGGTAATAGTTCAGGGTATATTTTAGCTCAAAAAACTTTTTGTTTCAAAATTGAAAGAGAACATATTCAAACACTTCTATACTTCAAATAATCATGGAAAATATATAACGAAGTTGTAATATACTGAGATATATCCACTACGGACGATGTAAAAATAGGAAAATATTCGCAAAATTAATGTATTTAATAGCTAAATTAAAGGTCATCAAGACGATCAAAGGAAATTTTAACCACAGATTTGTAATCAGCACGAAAAATATTGCTTATGAGGAGATTTTAAAGGAAATCTATTTTTCTGAGAAAAGTACTAAAAATTGCAGGTAATAGTTCAGGGTATATTTTAGCTCAAAAAACTTTTTGTTTCAAAATTGAAAGAGAACATATTCAAACACTTCTATACTTCAAATAATCATGGAAAATATATAACGAAGTTGTAATATACTGATATATATCCAGTACGGACGATGCTAATGATAGGATAATATTCGCAAAATTAATGTATTTAATAGCTAAATTAAAGGTCATCAAGACGATCAAAGGAAATTTTAACCACAGATTTGTAATCAGCACGAAAAATATTGCTTATGAGGAGATTTTAAAGGAAATCTATTTTTCTGAGAAAAGTACTAAAAATTGCAGGTAATAGTTCAGTGTATATTTTAGCTCAAAAAACTTTTTGTTTCAAAATTGAAAGAGAACATATTCAAACACTTCTATACTTCAAATAATCATGGAAAATATATAAGGAAGTTGTAATATACGGATATATATATTCAGTACGGACGATGCAAATGATAGGAACATATTCGCAAAATTAATGTATTTAACAGCTAAATTAAAGGTCATCAAGACGATCAAAGGAAATTTTAACCACAGATTTGTAATCAGCACAAAAAATATTGCTTATGAGGAGATTTTAAAGGAAATCTATTTTTCTGAGAAAAGTACTAAAAATTGCAGGTAATAGTTCAGGGTATATTTTAGCTCAAAAAACTTTTTGTTTCAAAATTGAAAGAGAACATATTCAAACACTTCTATACTTCAAATAATCATGGAAAATATATAACGAAGTTGTAATATACTGATATATATTCAGTACGGACGATGCAAATGATAGGAATATATTCGCAAAATTAATGTATTTAACAGCTAAATTAAAGGTCATCAAGACGATCAAAGGAAATTTTAACCACAGATTTGTAATGAGCACGAAAAATACTGCTTATGAGGAGATTTTAAAGGAAATCTATTTTTCTGAGAAAAGTACTAAAAATTGTAGGTAATTGTTCAGGGTATATTTTAGCTCAAAAAAGTTTTTCTTTCAAAATTGAAAGAGAACATATGGAAAATATATAACGAAGTTGTAATATACTGATATATATCCAGTACGGACGATGCTAATGATAGGATAATATTCGCAAAATTAATGTATTTAATAGCTATATTAAAGGTTATCAAGACGATCAAAGGAAATTTTAACCACAGATTTGTAATCAGCACGAAAAATATTGCTTATGAGGATATTTTAAAGGAAATCTATTTTTCTGAGAAAAGTACTAAAAATTGCAGGTAATAGTTCAGTGTATATTTTAGCTCAAAAAACTTTTAGTTTCAAAATTGAAAGAGAACATATTCAAACACTTCTATACTTCAAATAATCATGGAAAATATATAAGGAAGTTGTAATATACGGATATATATATTCAGTACGGACGATGCAAATGATAGGATAATATTCGCAAAATTAATGTATTTAACAGCTAAATTAAAGGTTATCAAGACGATCAAAGGAAATTTTAACCACAGATTTGTAATCAGCACGAAAAATATTGCTTATGAGGAGATTTTAAAGGAAATCTATTTTTCTGAGAAAAGTACTAAAAATTGCAGGTAATAGTTCAGGGTATATTTTAGCTCAAAAAACTTTTTGTTTCAAAATTGAAAGAGAACATATTCAAACAATTCTATACTTCAATTAATCATGGAAAATATATAAGGAAGTTGTAATATACTGATATATATCCAGTACGGATGATGCAAATGATAGGAGCATATTCGCAAAATTAATGTATTTAACAGCTAAATTAAAGGTCATCAAGACGATCAAAGGAAATTTTAACCACAGATTTGTAATCAGCACAAAATATATTGCTTATGAGGAGATTTTAAAGGAAATCTATTTTTCTGAGAAAAGTACTAAAAATTGCAGGTAATAGTTCAGGGTATATTTTAGCTCAAAAAACTTTTTGTTTCAAAATTGAAAGAGAACATATTCAAACACTTCTATACCTCAAATAATTATGGAAAATATATAAGGAAGTTGTAATATACTGATATATATCCAGTAAGGACGATGATAAACGATAGGATAATATTCTCGAAATGAATGTATTTAACAGCTGAATTAAAGGCTATCAAGACGATCAAAGCAAAATTTAAGCACAGATTTGTAATCAGCACGAAAAATATTGCTTATGAGGAGATTTTAAAGGAAATCTATTTTTCTGAGAAAAGTACTAAAAATTGCAGGTAATAGTTCAGGGTATATTTTAGCTCAAAAAACTTTTTGTTTCAAAATTGAAAGAGAACATATTCAAACACTTCTATACTTCAAATAATCATGGAAAATATATAAGGAAGTTGTAATATACTGATATATATTCAGTACGGACGATGCAAATGATAGGATAATATTCGCAAAATTAATGTATTTAATAGCTAAATTAAAGGTTATCAAGACGATCAATGGAAATTTTAACCACAGATTTGTAACGAGGACGAAAAATATTGCTTATGAGGATATTTTAAAGGAAATCTATTTTTCTGAGAAAAGTACTAAAAATTGCAGGTAATAGTTCAGTGTATATTTTAGCTCAAAAAACTTTTTGTTTCAAAATTGAAAGAGAACATATTCAAACAATTCTATACTTCAATTAATCATGGAAAATATATAAGGAAGTTGTAATATACTGATATATATCCAGTACGGACGATGCAAATGATAGGAGCATATTCGCAAAATTAATGTATTTAACAGCTAAATTAAAGGTCATCAAGACGATCAAAGGAAATTTTAACCACAGATTTGTAATCAGCACAAAATATATTGCTTATGAGAAGATTTTAAAGGAAATCTATTTTTCTGAGAAAAGTACTAAAAATTGCAGGTAATAGTTCAGGGTATATTTTAGCTCAAAAAACTTTTTGTTTCAAAATTGAAAGAGAACATATTCAAACACTTCTATACCTCAAATAATTATGGAAAATATATAACGAAGTTGCAATATACTGATATATATCCAGTAAGGACGATATAAACGATAGGATAATATTCTCGGAATGAATTTATTTAACAGCTGAATTAAAGTCCATCAAGACGATCAAAGCAAAATTTAAGCACAGATTTGTAATCAGCACGAAAAATATTGCTTATGAGGAGATTTTAAAGGAAATCTATTTTTCTGAGAAAAGTACTAAAAATTGCAGGTAATAGTTCAGGGTATATTTTAGTTCAAAAAACGTTTTGTTTCAAAACTGAAAGAGAACATATTCAAACACTTCTATACTTCAAATAATCATGGAAAATACATAACGAAATTATAATATACTGATATATATTCAGTACGGACGATGCAAATGATAGGAATATATTCGCAAAATTACTGTATTTAACAGCTAAATTAAAGGTCATCAAGACGATCAAAGGAAATTTTAACCACAGATTTGTAATCAGCACAAAATATATTGCTTATGAGGAGATTTTAAAGGAAATCTATTTTTCTGAGAAAAGTACTAAAAATTGCAGGGTATATTTTAGCTCAAAAAACTTTTTGTTTCAAAATTGAAAGAGAACATATTCAAACACTTCTATACCTCAAATAATTATGGAAAATATATAACGAAGTTACAATATACTGATATATATCCAGTAAGGACGATATAAACGATAGGATAATATTCTCGGAATGAATTTATTTAACAGCTGAAACTTTTTGTTTCAAAATTGAAAGAGAACATATTCAAACAATTCTATACTTCAAATAATCATGGAAAATATATAACGAATTTGTAATATACTGATATATATCCAGTACGGACGATGCAAATGATAGGAACTTATTCGCAAAATTAATGTATTTAACAGCTAAATCAAAGGTCATCAAGACGATCAAAGGAAATTTTAACAACAGACTTGTAATCAGCACAAAATATATTGCTTATGTGGAGATTTTAAAGGAAATCTATTTTTCTGAGAAAAGTACTAAAAATTGCAGGTAATAGTTCAGGGTATATTTTAGCTCAAAAAACTTTTTGTTTCAAAATTGAAAGAGAACATATTCAAACACTTCTATACTTCAAATAATTATGGAAAATATATAAGGAAGTTGTAATATACTGATATATATCCAGTAAGGACGATGTAAACGATAGGAAAATATTCTCGGAATGAATTCATTTAACAGCTGAATTAAAGGCCATCAAGACGATCAAAGCAAAATTTAAGCAGAGATTTGTAATCAGCACGAAAAATATTGCTTATGAGGAGATTTTAAAGGAAATCTATTTTTCTGAGAAAAGTACCAAAAATTGCAGGTAATAGTTCAGGGTATATTTTAGCTCAAAAAACTTTTTGTTTCAAAACTGAAAGAGAACATATTCAAACACTTCTATACTTCAAATAATCATGGAAAATATATAACGAAGTTGTAATATACTGATATATATTCAGTACGGACAATGCAAATGATTGGAATATATTAGCAAAATTGTTGTATTTAACAGCTAAATTAAAGGTCATCAAGACGATCAAAGGAAATTTTAACCACAGATTTGTAATGAGCACGAAAAATACTGCTTATGAGGAGATTTTAAAGGAAATCTATTTTTCCGAGAAAAGTACTAAAAATTGTAGGTAATAGTTCAGGGTATATTTTAGCTCAAAAAAGTTTTTCTTTCAAAATTGAAAGAGAACATATTCAAACACTTCCATACTTCAAATAATCATGGAAAATATATAAGGAAGTTGTAATATACTGATATATATCCAGTACGGACGATGCTAATGATAGGATAATATTCGCAAAATTAATGTATTTAACAGCTATATTAAAGGTTATCAAGACGATCAAAGGAAATTTTAACCACAGACTTGTAATCAGCACAAAATATATTGCTTACGAGGAGATTTTAAAGGAAATCTATTTTTCTGAGAAAAGTACTAAAAATTGCAGGTAATAGTTCAGGGTATATTTTAGTTCAAAAAACTTTTTGTTTCAAAATTGAAAGAGAACATATTCAAACACTTCTATACTTCAAATAATCATAGAAAATATATAACGAAGTTGGAATATAATGATATATATTCAGTACGGACGACGCAAATGATAGGAATATATTAGCAAAATTAATGTTTTTAACAGCTAAATTAAAGGTCATCAAGACGATCAAAGGAAATTTTGACCACAGATTTGTAATCAGTACAAAAAATATTGCTTATGAGGATATTTTAAAGGAAATCTATTTTTCTGAGAAAAGTACTAAAAATTGCAGGTATATTTTCAGGGTATATTTTAGCTCAAAAAACTTTTTGTTTCAAAATTGAAAGAGAACATATTCAAACACTTCTAAACTTCAAATAATCATGGAAAATATATAAGGAAGTTGTAATATACTGATATATATCCAGCACGGAGGATGCAAATGATAGGAGCATATTCGCAAAATTAATGTATTTAACAGCTAAATTAAAGGTAATCAAGACGATCAAAGAAAATTTTAACCACAGATTTGTAATCAGCACAAAATATATTGCTTATGAGGAGATTTTAAAGGAAATCTATTTTTCCGAGAAAAGTACTAAAAATTGCAGGTTCAGTGTATATTTTAGCTCAAAAAACTTTTTCTTTCAATATTGAAAGAGAACATATTGAAACACTTCTATACCTTAAATAATCATGGAAAATATATAAGGAAGTTGTAATATACTGATATATATATTCAGTACGGACGATGCAAATGATAGGATAATATTCGCAAAATTAATCTATTTAACAGCTAAATTAAAGGTCATCAAGACGATCAAAGGAAATTTTGACCACAGATTTGGAACTGGCACCAAAAATATTGCTTATGAGGAGATTTTAAAGGAAATCTATTTTTCTGAGAAAAGTAATAAAAATTGCAAGTAATAGTTCAGGGTATATTTTAGCTCAAAAAACTTTTAGTTTCAAATTGAAAGAGAACATATTCAAACAATTCTATACTTCAAATAATCATGGAAAATATATAAGGAAGTTGTAATACACTGATATATATCCAGCACGGACGATGCAAATGATAGGAGCATATTCGCAAAATTAATGTATTTAACAGCTAAATTAAAGGTCATCAAGACGATCAAAGGAAATTTTAACCACAGATTTGTAATCAGCACAAAAAATATTGCCTATGAGGAGATTTTAAAGGAAATCTATTTTTCTGAGAAAAGTACTAAAAATTGCAGGTAATAGTTCAGGGTATAATTTAGCTCAAAAAACTTTTTGTTTCAAAATTGAAAGAGAACATATTCAAACACTTCTATACCTCAAATAATTATGGAAAATATATAACGAAGTTGCAATATACTGATATATATCCAGTAAGGACGATATAAACGATAGGATAATATTCTCGGAATGAATTTATTTAACAGCTGAATTAAAGTCCATCAAGACGATCAAAGCAAAATTTAAGCACAGATTTGTAATCAGCACGAAAAATATTGCTTATGAGGAGATTTTAAAGGAAATCTATTTTTCTGAGAAAAGTACTAAAAATTGCAGGTAATAGTTCAGGGTATATTTTAGCTCAAAAAACTTTTTGTTTCAAAATTGAAAGAGAACATATTCAAACAATTCTATACTTCAAATAATCATGGAAAATATATAAGGAAGTTGTAATATACTGATATATATCCAGTACGGACGATGCAAATGATAGGAACATATTCGCAAAATTAATGTATTTAACAGCTAAATTAAAGGTCATCAAGACGATCAAAGGAAATTTTAACCACAGATTTGTAATCAGCACAAAATATATTGCTTATGAGGAGATTTTAAAGGAAATCTATTTTTCTGAGAAAAGTACTAAAAATTGCAGGTAATAGTTCAGGGTATATTTTAGCTCAAAAAACTTTTTGTTTCAAAATTGAAAGAGAACATATTCAAACACTTCTATACCTCAAATAATTATGGAAAATATATAACGAAGTTGTAATATACTGATATATATCCAGTAAGGACGATATAAACGATAGGATAATATTCTCGGAATGAATTTATTTAACAGCTGAATTAAAGGCCATCAAGACGATCAAAGCAAAATTTAAGCACAGATTTGTAATCAGCACGAAAAATATTGCTTATGAGGAGATTTTAAAGGAAATCTATTTTTCTGAGAAAAGTACCAAAAATTGCAGGTAATAGTTCAGGGTATATTTTAGCTTCAAAAAACGTTTTGTTTCAAAACTGAAAGAGAACATATTCAAACACTTCTATACTTCAAATAATCATGGAAAATATATAACGAAGTTGTAATATACTGATATATATTCAGTACGGACGATGCAAATGATAGGAATATATTCGCAAAATTAATGTATTTAACAGCTAAATTAAAGGTCATCAAGACGATCAAAGGAAAGTTTAACCATAGATTTGTAATCAGCACGAAAAATATTGCTTATGAGGAGATTTTAAAGGAAATCTATTTTTCTGAGAAAATTACTAAAAATTGCAGGTAATAGTTCAGGGTATATTTTAGCTCAAAAAACTTTTTGCTTTCAAAATTGAAAGAGAACATATTCAAACACTTCTATACTTCAAATAATCATGGAAAATATATAACGAAGTTGTAATATACTGATATATATCCAGTAAGGACGATGTAAACGATAGGATAATATTCGCAAAATTACTTTATTTAACAGCTAAATTAAAGGTCATCAAGACGATCAAAGGAAATTTAACCACAGATTTGTAATCAGCACGAAAAATATTGCTTATGAGGAGATTTTAAAGGAAATCTATTTTTCTGAGAAAAGTACTAAAAATTGCAGGTAATAGTTCAGGGTATATTTTAGCTCAAAAAACTTTTTGTTTCAAAATTGAAAGAGAACATATTCAAACACTTCTATACTTCAAATAATCATGGAAAATATATAAGGAAGTTGTAATATACTGATATATATCCAGTACGGACGATGCAAATGATAGGATAATATTCGCAAAATTAATGTATTTAACAGCTAAATTAAAGGTCATCAAGACGATCAAAGGAAATTTTAACCACAGATTTGTAATCAGCACGAAAAATATTGCTTATGAGGAGATTTTAAAGGAAATCTATTTTTCTGAGAAAAGTACTAAAAATTGCAGTTCAGGGTATATTTTAGCTCAAAAAACTTTTTGTTTCAAAATTGAAAGAGAACATATTCAAACACTTCTATACTTCAAATAATCATGGAAAATATATAACGAAGTTGTAATATACTGATATATATCCAGTACGGACGATGCAAATGATAGGAATATATTCGCAAAATTAATGTATTTAACAGCTAAATTAAAGGTCATCAAGACGATCAAAGGAAATTTTAACCACAGATTTGTAATCAGCACGAAAAATATTGCTTATGAGGAGATTTTAAAGGAAATCTATTTTTCTGAGAAAAGTACTAAAAATTGCAGGTAATAGTTCAGGGTATATTTTAGCTCAAAAAACTTTTTGTTTCAAAATTGAAAGAGAACATATTCAAACACTTCTATACTTCAAATAATCATGGAAAATATATAACGAAGTTGTAATATACATGATATATATTCAGTATGGACGATGCAAATGATAGGAATATATTCGCAAAATCAATGTATTTAATAGCTATATTAAAGGTCATCAAGACGATCAAAGGAAATTTTAACCACAGATTTGTAATCAGCACAAAATATATTGCTTATGAGGAGATTTTAAAGGAAATCTATTTTTCTGAGAAAAGTACTAAAAATTGCAGGTAATAGTTCAGGGTATATTTTAGCTCAAAAAACTTTTTGTTTCAAAATTGAAAGAGAACATATTCAAACACTTCTATACTTCAAATAATTATGGAAAATATATAACGAAGTTGCAATATACTGATATATATCCAGTACGGACGATGTAAACGATAGGATAATATTCTCGGAATGAATTTATTTAACAGCTGAATTAAAGGTCATCAAGACGATCAAAGGAAATTTTAACCACAGATTTGTAATCAGCACGAAAAATATTGCTTATGAGGAGATTTTAAAGGAAATCTATTTTTCTGAGAAAAGTACTAAAAATTGCAGGTAATAGTTCAGGGTATATTTTAGCTCAAAAAACTTTTTGTTTCAAAATTGAAAGAGAACATATTCAAACACTTCTATACTTCAAATAATCATGGAAAATATATAAGGAAGTTGTAATATACTGATATATATTCAGTACGGACGATGCAAATGATAGGAATATATTCGCAAAATTAATGTATTTAACAGCTAAATTAAAGGTCATCAAGACGATCAAAGGAAATTTTAACCACAGATTTGTAATCAGCACGAAAAATATTGCTTATGAGGAGATTTTAAAGGAAATCTATTTTTCTGAGAAAAGTACTAAAAATTGCAGGTAATAGTTCAGGGTATATTTTAGCTCAAAAAACTTTTTGTTTCAAAATTGAAAGAGAACATATTCAAACACTTCTATACTTCAAATACTCGTGGAAAATATATAACGAAGTTGTATTACACTGATATATATTCAGTACGGACGATGCAAATGATAGGATAATATTCGCAAAATTATTTTTTTTTAGCAGCTGAATTACAGGTCATCAAGACATAATTCATACTTCCTACCCTTATTCTTTCCCGTCGCCACCCCGCCACACATGAAATGACAACTCCCTAAAATTTAATGATACTCTCTCACCCCATGGTTCAATTGTAATTCGGGAGGGTGTCTTGCCCTTGGAGCGGCGCTATAGTTTATTCGAAAGCGCTTACGTTACGCTGTCGATTCTCTCTCTCCGTCTTCTCAATTTAATATTTTACAAAATTCATAAATCATCTCTTTCGCAGTTCCTAAATTTTCTTTATCCTAAACAAGAGCTGTCCGTTGCATGAGCTTATTTTGTTCAATATATAGTTGTTATAAATTTGGTTCCATTCTTACTACTTCTTGATTTGCGGTGCAACATATAAAGTTATGAATCTTTCTCTTCTACCTCATATGAATGAAAACTTTTATCAGCAACGAAGAATCTATTTCTTTAATCTAATGGTAAATTATTTCTATTTATACAATATCACAGAGACAGTGGCCTATTATCGTACAATCATTCTTTTCCTTATATATCTTCCTTCCATTCCTAATAGATCTTCAGACTTATTTTCTTTCTTATTCTCTATCAACTCCTTCTTCTCTCCGTCTTTATGTATTCCAATTCTATTTGTATTAATTTCTTTTTATGACATTCTGAGAAGCTTGTTAAAAATCTATTTTTTTTTTTTTTTTTTGCTTGTTTAAGATGCTTCTGCGTCGCTATAATATATCCTCTCTGTCCTCTCTCTCTCTCTCTCTCTCTCTCTCTCTCTCTCTCTCTCTCTCTCTCTCTCTCTCTCTCTTCACTAAATCATGTACTACGACACAGGGGTGTGATATGTCCCCCCCCCTCTCGTCAAATAAGATTTTGACTTGGGAGGCGGTGAGCGCTACGCGCTAAAAGAGGCAACAATGACGTGTTTCTCATTTGACGGTGTGTGTGTGTGTGTGTGTGTGTGTGTGAACCTCATGATTAAGGTATGGTTGACTCCCCCCCCCCTACCGCGCCGCCCCAGGGGTCTCGACCTCCCCCCCCCGGGGTTCCTAGCTGTCGCTCCGGGAGGAGGAGGAGGAGGAGGAGGAGGAGCAGGAGGAGGAGGAGCAGGAGGAGGAGGAGGAGGAGGAGCAGGAGGAGGAGGAGCAGGAGGAGGAGGAGGAGGAGGAGGAGGAGGAGGAGGAGGGGCCGTTCCCCCATTCCACCCTCCATATAAGGGGTGACCCCTCTCCCCCCCCACCCACCCCTCCCCTAGGCAGTGCCCGACCCTACCGCCCCTTCCAGTAGGGCTCCGCCCCCCCGCCCCCCCCTGGGATAATACACAGGTGATCACCTGTCAATGACCCCCTCCCTCCCCCCCTCGCCCCCCCGCCCCCTCCCCTGGGATAATACACAGGTGATCACCTGTCAATGACCCCCTCCCTCCCCCCCTCGCCCCCCCGCCCCCTCCCCTGGGATAATACACAGGTGATCACCTGTCAATGACCCCCTCCCTCCCCCCCACGACCCTCCCCCTACGCCACCATCCTATCACTAGCGGTTTGTTTACTCCCCCCTCCCTCCACCCCTCCCCCCCTGGGGTGATTCTCTAAGGGTGGGTGGGGTGGGTGGGGGGGACGGGGGGAGCTTGCTACCCTGGGGTGGACGGTCAAGAGGGGAAACGGGAAACGACACCTAAGGCTTGGGGGGGGGAGGAGGGGGAGGAGAGGATGTAAACGACACCTAAGACTGGGGGGGAGGGGGGAGGGAGGGGGAGGGGGGAGGAGGGGGAGGGGGAGGATGTAAACGACACCCCGCGACACAGGACACGCGACACTGGAGCCCTTCTTGCCCCGAGTGGGGGTTATATTAAAGGAGCAGTGTGGCCCAGGTGCTGGTGGCCAGTAGTGTGGCCCAGGTGCTGGTGGCCAGTAGTGTGGCCCAGGTGCTGGTGGCCAGTAATGTGGCCCAGGTGCTGGTGGTGGCCAGTAGTGTGGCCCAGGTACTGGTGGCCAGTAGTGTGGCCCAGGTGCTGGTGGTGGCCAGTAGTGTGGCCCAGGTGCTGCTGGCCAGTAGTGTGGCCCAGGAACTGGTGCGGCCCGGCCGGGCCAACCCACCCGGTAGTACATCTCAAAATTCCTCGTTGCCGTGTCTCCCATTTCCGATCTTTCTCACAGTTGAACGACAAAGTAAACACACGCTCACTCACGACGCCAGCGAACATGGAATGATTAATAGCGGGTCAACTCATTAACATAATAGCGGGTCAACTCATTAACATAATAGCGGGTCAACTCATTAACATAATAGCGGGTCAACTCATTAACATAATAGCGGGTCAACTCATTAACATAATAGCGGGTCAACTCATTAACATAATAGCGGGTCAACTCATTAACATAATAGCGGGTCAACTCATTAACATAATAGCGGGTCAACTCATTAACATAATAGCGGGTCAACTCATTAACATAATAGCGGGTCAACTCATTAACATAATAGCGGGTCAACTCATTAACATAATAGCGGGTCAACTCATTAACATAATAGCGGGTCAACTCATTAACATAATAGCGGGTCAACTCATTAACATAATAGCGGGTCAACTCATTAACATAATAGCGGGTCAACTCATTAACATAATAGCGGGTCAACTCATTAACATAATAGCGGGTCAACTCATTAACATAATAGCGGGTCAACTCATTAACATAATAGCGGGTCAACTCATTAACATAATAGCGGGTCAACTCATTAACATAATAGCGGGTCAACTCATTAACATAATAGCGGGTCAACTCATTAACATAATAGCGGGTCAACTCATTAACATAATCACACTTCATGAGCAAGTATTGCTAGGCTTGAGATAAGTAAGTCCCCAAGATCTTCCTCTCTCTCCCCACGCCTCTCCTCCCCTCCCACACTTCCCCTTATTCCCCCTTCCTCCCCATCCCATCATCATCTCTGGCTGTCGGCTAATAAATCCACCATTAATTCCGGTGGATCAGGAACAGAGACGCGTAGGGGGAGAGAGAGAGAGAGAGAGAGAGAGAGAGAGAGAGAGAGAGAGAGAGAGAGATGGATCATACCACAGCACAGACCCCACTAGGGTCTGCTGTGGGGCACACATCTGTAGCAGACCACACCTCTCTCTCCCTCACTCCACCACTCCAGCAGACACACACACACACACACACACACACACACACACACACACACACACACACACACACACCCTTCCCTCCACCACTCCAGAACACACACACACACCCTTCCCTCCACCGCTCCAGCGGTGGAGCAGACGACACAGCCCCAGGGCACAGAAGACCCCTGGGGAGATCAAAATAGTCATCATAAACCTGGGCTCTAACTCCCCCTAAGCTCTCCCCTGGGGGTGTTTAGAACCAACAACTCCCCTTTCCTCCCCATCTTGCTCCTCTCCCCACCCAACTCACATAATCCTTTTTGAACATCCCTTGTGGCCCATTTCCCCTCCCCATCACGAAGCACCCCCGACTGGGGTGAAGCCACATCATTAACTCCCCTTTTTACAATAAAGGAAAATTTCTCCTTGCATAAGTTGACCTAAATATTCAGCCACTATGGCAAAAATGTCTTCCTGTACCTTAATAAACCACAACTTTACCCCACCATTGAAAGTATCTCTCGTACTTACAGTGACTGAACTGTCTGTTCGCGATGACTGAAGACCCGGTCTAAAGTCACTTGAACCCCCTTTCTTTAGAGTTTAAACTTATCACTCCGATGACTGAATCTCTTACCTGGAGCTTCAGTCATCGCAGATAATAAGATGTGACAACCACGGGATTAAGTCACTTCAGTCTTCAGTCACTGTCAAATCAAGACTGAATCTCCGTAAGTCAGGAAACTCGAATAATCGAATTGACAAAAGTGAGTTCCAGAGTCCGGGTCATCCACCTTATACAGTAACTACAGTTATGGAACAGTTTCGAACACTTTATGTGCAACCTGGTCATCCAACACCTCTTCAGGAGACAATGTGATCCCCTGGCAGGAGGGATTCTGAACATACACCAACCTCCCCTCCACTACCACAGCACCTGCCCCACCCACCACAAGACTCAGCGGGCGCTCTTCCCTCACACCTCCTACAGGCAGGCGCTGCACTGCCTCTCCCTCCTCCTCCTGACGGGGTCCTTTATGGACCTCAACACCACCAAGAACCCACGGTGTCTTCACTCGATTGGCTACATGGGTCAGCTCGGACGACAGCCTTACGTTGGTCTAGACGTGGAGAAGGCACCAATCCCTCCCTCATATTTCTACAAACTTCTCAAAGTCCTTCGTTACCTCCACTGAAGTCACGAGGGAGGGAACACCTCACACCTCATAGATACTTCCCCGCGCATCCATCGCTCCTCAAGATCTCCATTATTTCTTTCCCGTTCTCTAACTGCCTTCACCGTCAGTCAGTCACTCAGTCAGTGGGCCTCGTCTCTTGCCCTTTCATAGGTGGTTGATACAGTTCTCAATCTAAGGGTGTGATCACCTCTTGATGTCTTCTCAATCTAAGGGTGTGATTACCTCTTGATGTCTTCAAGGAGTGCACTTGTGAAGCCAAGACCTTCCACATGTATAATACCCCTTTGTATTCCTCCATCTCTTTAACTTCGGTGCCTCCCTGAACAGCGCCCTTTCCCCCTACGGGCTCGGAACTTCTTAATTAGTCAGTGGTAGTAATTACCCGGGACTTTAAGCCTATCAACTCCCAGTGTCAATTAAGGACGTCAACGTATTTATGCCTCCAAATTGAAAAAAAAAAAAGGGAAAACAAACTCCAAAACCTCTCTTCTTCAGGTGCCATACATATTACTCTTGAGACTTACATACACATAGCCACGATCGTCACTCACATCCACTTAAAAACTTGTAATGTGTGTCCGCATTCTTGTGTGTCCTCTTTACTTACGCGGACAAATCTTTGCCTTTCGCCCGCCCCGCGTGACATGACCTTGACCCCATCATACAATACAGCTCTCGCTCCAGCTGTGGTGACCTTCTGTAGGCAATCGATTTCATCTTAGGTGAGCAGACCCAAAATATATATATATTTATATGTATACCTTCCTTTCGGCGTTACCGGACTCCGCCAGCGTATGGTTACGCTGCGAGTGAACAGTCATCTTCGGGGAGGTTAGAAAACAAACAAACAAAAAAAAAAAAAGGAGCATAGTCTAGTCACGCAACCTCTCACACCAATGGTGTCTATCCTTTCCATGCTACTGAGTGCAGCGCAGCCCAGAAACCGCAGAAGCCCCCCTGAAAACAGGGTCTTGGGTTTACTGAATAAAAAAAAAAATAAAAGAGGTAAACTATAATTCTCAAGCTCCTCTTTCAACACTAATTTATGTCCCTTTCCCTGATGGCAGTTCGAACCCTGGTCTCTGTATATGCATCATTCAACTCCTTCCCAAAGTTCCTTAACGTTACATTCTGGTGACGGAGTGGACACTGGGTCGATCCCCCTCACCCAACACAGAGTCTCCCTCACACGTAGATTCCAATCATTTGTGGCAGGGCGGCCAGGATGTCTGGGCTTCAGTATTTCACAATTGGTGGAGTGGAATTTAATGAGCCATCTGTCTCCACAATGTTTCTCTGGCTTAGTCATAGCTGTGTGTGTGTGTGTGTGTGTGTGTGTGTGTGTGTGTGTGTGTGTGTGTGTGTGTGTGTGTGTGTGTGTACTACTACTACTATTACTATTACTACTACTCCTACTACTACTACTACTACAACTACTACTACTACTACTAATAATAATAATAATAGATGCAATAATAATAATAATAATAATAATAATAATAATAATAATAATAATAATAGATGCAATAATAATAATAATAATAGATGCAATAATAATAATAATAATAGATGCAATAATAATAATAATAATAATAATAATAATAATAATAATAATAATAATGAACGGTTTAATTGATCATCTACAGCCAGAGGATAATAATCATACACAAGTATACTACATGACAGTCAATAATCACCCAAGTATGGACTGTCTCTCTCCACACCTCACCACCTCAGTGCGCCTCTCTCAAACGAATCTTTGTACCGGGTTCCATCGGAAATGGTCCGGACAGAATGGACTGGTTGCAAATAAATTAAATTTTTGTTTGGTAATTCTGGCCTCTAATACAGGAAACTTCACATAAATGGTCATATGCATTTATCATTATCATTATGTGGAATATGTGGAAAGATGAATACTTTTTATGGACTAATTTCCTTATCACTGTCTGAAATATAGTCTGTCATGACCCCAGAAACCCAAAATTGTCCTTTTCAGTTCAGTTTTGACCCTTGAAGCAACGCCATAAAATGACCAATTCACACATCTGATATATGTGATGTGTGGAATATGTAAAGAAACGCAAGTCTCTTCCAAGGGCCATATGGAATATTGCCTGAGATTTGTGGCCAAGTCATGACAAAAAACAGACATTATTTTCTATGATCTTTGACCCCTGTAGAACACGATAGCGTAAACGACTCAGATCACAAATTTATAAACTTGTACATCTGTGTGTAATGTTTTCTCCACACTGACTGAGGCTCCCGAACTTTTCATGATATCTTTAACTAAACCCAAGAAAAGACAGGGCGAATAATAAGTCTAGGCTTATCTTAGCAATGTTTACTTGCCTTCCAGGTTCGGTGTCATTCGGCTCCAGAATCCCTGAATGGCGCAAGGCCTTGTTCGTTGGAATGAAGAGGAGGAAAAAGAAGGAAGAGGAAACTGAATAAAAATAATGCGATTCTTGGAGATATAACAATATATGTTCCCTTATAGGAAGGAAATATAACGATATATCTCCCCTTACAGGGAGGGAAATATAACGATATATCTTCCTTAGAGGGAGGGAGATCTAACGATATATATCTCCCCCCACAGGGAGGGAGATATAACATTATATCTCCCCCACAGGGAGGGTGATATATTCTCCCCAGAAGGGAGATATAACGACATATCTCCCCCCGAGAGAGAGGACGCAACAATATGGATTCCCTCGGGAGACATACGGATACACAATGTGGACGCTAAGGTTGTGAATGGAGGGTCTGGATAACCAGTCTGTACCCAATTATCGCTGATGATCTTCACGGTGGCTGGAATGATGCTGTCCTCGTAGAGGTCGGGAGGATCTAAGATTCGTCGTTGTCTTAGGGGACGAGGGATCTCTCACGGTAGGAGATGGCGGGGGGTGGTGCAGTAGCATCCCACCCTCACCCACCCGTAGCTATGGACCAGACCCGGGTGATGGCTAGGGAGGAGGAGGAGGAAGAGAGCACGAAGAGGTCAAGTGGCTGTTAAGTGAGGCTTGGACTGCATGACTATGGCCCTTGGTGTTTTGGGACGAGGACGACGATGATTGGCCGTGGGTTCCCCCCCAAGTCTGGGAGGGGGGCGGTGTAGTCCAGGGGGAATTTGTGGCAACAGTGATACCAGTCGTGGATCGCGTGCGACCACCAGGGGCGGCGGAGGGGGGCAGCAGCAGCCATCATTTATAAGGATGAGGAAGCCAAAAAAAAAGGTATCCTATCTTTCCGGCCTGTGGGAGGCCACAGGGGGCTGAAGGAGGAGGAGGGACGAGCTGGCTGGTGGAAGGTTGGAGGCGACGGTCCCCCTCGGGAACGCCCCAGCCACAGACGATGCTGCTCACTGAGGAAATCTGTAAGTCATGGAAGGAGACTTCTCAAGCTACCCGGTGCTGATGGCTTTGTTGTGACTCACTGGGCTGGAAGCCCTGGTGGAGTCGAGGATGGTGAGGGACGCAGAGATCCCGCGACGCTCGATAGATGAGGTCTACCTCGAGACCTGGCGAGGACAGTGTGGATGGGAGAGTGTGTTGACTTGCCTCTTTGTTCTGTGCTGGGGGAGGGAGTCCTACGGTTCGTGGGGGACCTGCCGCCCCATCTCTCGCGACCATTCTCTATCATAGCTTTTTTTTAGACTTCTGTCTGTGCTGTCGGTAATTGCCACATCCTTATTTAGCTTATTCCATTCCTCCACTACCCTAGATAAAATTAAAGTACTTCTTGACATCTTTTTAAGACTCTTGTTGTTCAGTTTCATGTTCTGTCTTTCGGGTTGTTCTATCCTTACATCTCTCGAAGAACTGTACACTGTCCACGTCCATAATTTGGTTCAAAGGCTTAAAGGTTGGGATCAGGTCACCCCTCATTCTTCTCTCCTCTATGGTGGGTAAATCTAAGACTTCTACCGTTCCTTGAAACTTATCTCTTTAATTCTAGTATCATCTTTGTTGCCTTCCTCTGGACCTTCTCTATCAGCTCTTTGTGCTTCTGCATGCGTGTTGACTAAAACTGGAAAGCATATTCTCGTTTTGGCCTTACGCAGGAAGTGAACAACTTGCTAAATATTTTCTTATCTACATTCTTAAATGCTTTTCGATTATTTACCAGCAGACAGTTTGAAAAAATCTCCTAATGTAGTATTTTGGCGACAGGTCAGGGACGATATAAACTCCCGAATTCTTCTCACACAGACTCCTGTATCTTATTTCCTGTAAGATGATATTCATACTTGAGCCCTTCTTCCACTGCATCCAATCTGAGCATTTGTGCCAGTTAAATTTCATCAACTGTGCACCACACCAACTTCGGAGTATGTCAAGGTTCTCTTGCAAATCAATGCAATCCTCCTCGCTTTTTAATTCATTACCTTGGCATCATCCATAGACATATTCCAATCCTCTCGTACCTCATTCACAAAGATCAAGAATAGTAATGGCCCTAGGACCGCACCCCGTAGCACGCAAATGGTGACTTCGACTTATTTCGAGAAAGGTTCCCTGACATATTTTCTTTGGTCTCTTTCACTAAAATAATCCCCCATCTATCGAAATGGTCTCCCCCTTCATACTGCTTGAAGATCCAACTTCTTTACTATCCTCTTATGAGGTTCGGGGTCAAAGGCTTTCTGGCAGTCCAGATACAAGCAGTCCACTTGCCCTTCTCTTCCGTCCAAATCAGAGTAGACATCCAAGAGGTTCGTTACATACGACCTTCCTTTCCTAATACCATGTCGTTCCTCACTTCGGTAACTCCCTCTGCAGGAAGACAGCAATTTTCTATATGGTGATCTTTTCCAGCACCTTACAGACTACACTTGTGGTCTGTGGGTCAGCATCTCCTCCTTGTCTCCTTTCTTAAAGATGGGTATGACGTCTGCCTTCTTCCATTCCTTTGGCTCTTTGCTTTTTCTTTCTCTACGACATCTTGAACGACATTATAAGGTCAAAACCTTTTAGTGTTCTGATTATGAGATCTCTAGGTATTTCAGTGCTCACTAAGACCTCTTCACCACTCATCTCACTGGTGTTAGGGCTATAGTGTTTTCCACTGTGAAAACACCTTTGAACTTGTGATTCAGTTCTTCATAAATATCCTAAAATCATCCAGTATAATTCTTCTCTCCGAAGCTCTTAGCCTGATTAGCTGATCTTAAACTGACAATTTACTCCTGACGAATTTAAAGAAAAGTTTTGGATTGTCTTTTGACCTGTCCACAATATTCTTCCTTTCAAAGTTCCCCTATTTCTTCTTTCCTATTTTGGCAACAGCCCAACAACCCTGACACCAGCTAACACAGCCCTAGCACCAACCACCACACACCCCCTGACACCAAACACCACACACCCCTGACACCAACCATCACACACCCCTGACACCATCCACCACACACCCCTGACACCATCCACCACACACCCCTGACACCATCCACCACACACCCCTGACACCATCCACCACACACCCCTGACACCAACCACCACACACCCCTGACACCATCCACCACACACCCCTGACACCATCCACCACACACCCCTGACACCAACCACCACACACCCCTGACACCAAACACCACACACCCCCTGACACCATCCACCACACACCCCTGACACCATCCACCACACACCCCTGACACCAACCACCACACACCCCTGATACCAACCACCACACACCCCTGACACCATCCACCACACACCCCTGACACCAAACACCACACACCCCTGACACCATCCACCACACACCCCTGACACCATCCACCACACACCCCTGACACCATCCACCACACACCCCTGACACCAACCACCACACACCCCTGACACCATCCACCACACACCCCTGACACCAACCACCACACACCCCTGACACCATCCACCACACACCCCTGACACCATCCACCACACACCCCTGACACCATCCACCACACATCCCTGACACCAACCACCACACACCCCTGACACCAAACACCACACACCCCCTGACACCATCCACCACACACCCCTGACACCATCCACCACACACCCCTGACACCAACCACCACACACCCCTGACACCAACCACCACACACCCCTGACACCAACCACCACACACCCCTGACACCATCCACCACACACCCCTGACACCATCCACCACACACCCCTGACACCATCCACCACACACCCCTGACACCAACCACCACACACCCCTGACACCAACCACCACACACCCCTGACACCATCCACCACACACCCCTGACACCATCCACCACACACCCCTGACACCAACCACCACACACCCCTGACACCAACCACCACACATCCCCTGACACCAACCACCACACACCCCTGACACCAACCACCACACACCCCTGACACCATCCACCACACACCCCTGACACCAACCACCACACACCCCTGACACCAACCACCACACACCCCTGACACCAACCACCACACACCCCTGACACCAACCACCACACACCCCTGACACCAACCACCACACACCCCTGACACCATCCACCACACACCCCTGACACCATCCACCACACACCCCTTAACACCAGCCAACACACACCCCTGACACCAACCAACACAAGACCCTGACCAACACAAGACCCTGAAACCCTCTGCCAACACACAAGCCTGACACCCTCTGCCAACACACAACCCTGACACCCTCTGCCACCTGACAGACCACGGTGATCAAACACTGGCAGAGGGAAAGAATTCATTTCCAGCAGTTCGTGTGTACAGCCAGCTGCATTCCACACATTCCCGTCTATTGTAGAGACGAGAGCCTGGGGACAGTAGCAAGGATACACACATGCCGGGTACACTCACATACAAGTCTACCTACACACACATACGAGTGTACCTACACTCATCTACAAGTCTACCTACACTCATCTACAAGTCTACCTACACTCATTTACAACTCTACCTACACCAATATACAAGTATACCTACACTCACATACAAGTCTACCTACACTTACAAACAAGTCTACCTACACTTATATACAAGTCTACCTACACTCACATACAAGTCTACCTACACTTATATGCAAGTCTACCTACACTCACATACAAGTCTACCTACACTTATATACAAGTCTACCTACACTTGTATACAAGTCTACCTACACTCACATACAAATCTACCTACACTTGTATACAAGTCTACCTACACTTATATACAAGTCTACCTACACTTGTATACAAGTCTACCTACACTCACATACAAATCTACCTACACTTGTATACAAGTCTACCTACACTTATGTACAAGTCTACCCACACTCATATACAAGTCTACAATGCTAAACATCTCTTTGAGACAAATATATTTAAGAATGTACACTTGTTAGGTGATCTGATGTAAAAAAAAAAAAATAATGCCAGTGACGCGTCTGTAAATCATTTACATTCCTTCTTGAATAATTTTCTGACGAAAACATGATTAAAAGTTTACGATGCACTTGTGTTACTGTGTTAATGTTTTTTTTTTTTTCATGGTAGATCAGAGTTGTACAGAAAAGCGTGTGTAGTGTTGAGTGTTGATCTAGTGTGTAGTGTTGATCTAGTATGTAGTGTTGATCGAGTGTGTAGTGTGGAGTGTTGATCTAGTGTGTAGTGTTGATCTAGTATGTAGTGTTGATCGAGTGTGTAGTGTGGAGTGTTGATCTAGTGTGTAGTGATGGAGAGATACTGTGGTCAGGGTGATCGCACACACACACACACACACACACACACACGCACACACACACACACACACACACACACACACACACAACCATCTACAAGAACATCAGTATAACGTAACATTCATACATTCGAGTTCTGCTGCATTTCTCGACGTCAAACGCGACACACACACACACACACACACACACACACACACACACACACAGACACACAGAACGGAGCAAATCGTGTAACAGTCGACATCACAGAGAAAACAAACACAAACACAAAAAACATTGGGATAAGAATTCGTCTCTACAACGACACACAATGATGATAAACTTTGACAACATTTAAGTGTCCAAATTATCACACTGCTGCATTGACCTCCCCCCCCCCACCCCCCCACCCCCGGGGGCCAACGTCTTCATTACTGTCAATTCGAAGCTTTCAACTCCATTGGCCCACTTGACGGGAGGCGCAACAAATTGTTAAAATGATTCAACATGTTAGAATATTTCCCCCTCCCCCCCTTACCACCCCACCCCCCTCTCCTCTCTTTCCTTCATCCCCCCCCCCCCTCTCTCTCTCTCTCTCTCTCTCTCTCTCTCTCTCTCTCTCTCTCTGGAAGGGGAGGAGGGGAAGGGGGGGGAAATAAATTGCAACGAGTGAATGTAACACTGGTTTAATTAACGCGAATGGCCGGCCGGGAAGAGGGGATGGGGAGGGGAGAGGAAGGAAGGGGGGGAGGGAAGGGAGGTGGGAAGGGGGATGTGGGAGTGTGGGGGACCCACAGGTCGGCATTCCCTCTGATTGAAGTGTGTCGAACGTCACTGTAGATTATGCAAGACAAATATGACAGGAAAAGTGGATAGATTTCATATATATATATATATATATATATATATATATATATATATATATATATATATATATACACACACTCGTGATACACTGTTCCTAATTCTAAGCTTATATATTTGTGCGAATGTTCAGTCACACACACACACACACACACACACAGTGCGACAGTGTGTGTGCGAAAGTCTGGATACATTTGTGCTACAATTTGAATACATTAGCCCGACACTTCGAATCCCACACTTGCCCGACGTCTTCACTCGTACATCAAACAGACTAGAGGGATTCAAACTGCCACATACACCCCTGGAATAAACTGCCCAATTGTCTCGTTACGAAGGAAGCTTACAAGACCACTTGGTGCCGCGGGTCTACCACTGCTTCCCCATTCACGTGCACCAGGTTCGAAGCCCCGGACGGGGGGTCAGCAACCCTCACATCCGACGTAAATAATCACTGCAGTTTATGCAGTTTATGGCGTTGGATCGGGGAAATGGCTGTTTGATCTAAGCCTGGCGAAGAGGTCGCTTCTGGGCACGAGATACCACGATACATTGGAATGAGTTGACCGCGGAGGGGAGAGAAAACGAGGAGGGGTGGGCAGGGAGTGGAGGGGCATCATCTAGGGACGAAGGGGTGGAGGGGTGTGGGTCATGGGTGTGTCTGATATGCGGGGAGTAAGATGGGGACGGATGGGGGAAAAAAAAGGGGGGGGGGGGGTAGTGAGTGGTGAAATGAGGAAGTCGAATTCTTGTGAAAGAGGAAAATGAGAGGCGTGAAGAAGGTAACCCCCGTAGGGAAGGTGTGCAAGTGATTGGGAGGTGCATAAGAGAAAGCTGCATATATATATATATATATATATATATATATATATATATATATATATATATATATATATATATATATATATATATATATATATATCTGTACTGGAATGAACTGACAAGTCTCCAGAAGTGTGCTGTACACACACACACACACACACACAGAGAGAGAGAGAGAGAGAGAGAGAGAGAGAGAGAGAGAGAGAGAGAGAGAGAGAGAGAGAGAGAGAGAGATGTGCAGACGTGTTGGGAAAAAAGCTGATACAGATTACCATAGAGTGATGGGTGTGTACTGAGCCAGCGACCACGGCCAGGTAATACACACAGACCCCCCCAACATGTCATGTATAACCTAACACATGTTATACACGGGCGCCATCTGGATGTATACACGCAACATATGGAGGGAATACGTGTTGCTGGGAATGCATAAAATTAAACAACAATAATACACGCAATATATATATATATATATATATATATATATATATATATATATATATATATATATATATATATATATATATATATATATATTCCTATGAGTCCACGAGGAAAGTGAAACACGAAAAGTTCCCAAGTGCACTTTCGTGTAATAATCACATCATCAGGGGAGACACAAGACAGAAATATAACAGTCAGTTGATATACATCGAAGAGACAAAGCTAGGACGCCATTGGTAAACATGTGAATCCAATATATATATATATATATATATATATATATATATATATATATATATATATATATATATATACATATATATATATATATATATATATATATATATATATATATATATATATATATATATATATATGCGAGTAATATACATGGTAGGGTATATTCCCTATGTATACAGGGCCAAATGATATGTATATCGGAGAAGACTGAGCCTGGATACAGGCCAACATGATGGTCTGGTTCACAAGGTATTTACATAGTAACTGCCATTATGTATCTCAGGACGACGAGGGGGTCTGCGGCAGTGCCAGAGACCACCCGAAGCCATCCATCTCTTCTCCTCCGTCCATGGTGACCGAGGCCCCACGACCACAGTGCCAGAAACCTCCCTGATCACAGTGCCAGAGACCCCCCCACGACCACAGTGTCAGAGACCCACGCGACCACAGTGTCAGAGACCCCCCTGACCACAGTGCCAGAGACCCCCTGATCACAGTGCCAGAGACCCCCCCCACGACCACAGTGTCAGAGACCCCCCCCTGACCACACTGTCAGAGACCCCCACGACCACAGTGCCAGAGACCCCCACGACCACAGTTTCAGAGACCCCCACGACCACAGTACCAGAAAAACCCCCTGACCACAGTGCCAGAGACCCACCCCCTGACCACAGCACCAGTGGTTGGGAGGGCCCCAGCTGGCCCCCTGGGGGTCCGGGCAGGTGGGAGGGAGAGTGGGACCATAAGACAGTGTTGTGTGGCCGCCGGGGAACGCGGACCACCGCTAAGTTATGACGCCAATTTCACGTATGGGATTATGACATGGTGGCGACACTGTCCTCATCCTTTACATGTAGGGGGTGGCACTGTCCTCACCCCTTACATGTAGGGGGCGACACTGTCCTCATCCTTTACATGTAGGGGGTGGCACTGTCCTCACCCCTTACATGTAGGGGGTGGCACTGTCCTCACCCTTACATGGGGGTGGCACTGTCCTCACCCCTTACATAGGGGTGGCGACACTGTCCTCACCCCTTACATGGGGTGGCACTGCCCTCACCCTTTACATGGGGGTGGCACTGTCCTCACCCTTTACATGTAGGGGGTGGCACTGTCCTCGCCCCTTACATGGGGGTGGCACTGTCCTCACCCTTTACATGTAGGGGGTGGCACTGTCCTCATCCCTGATATGGAGTGGCACTGTCCTAACCTCTTACATGGGGTGGCACTGCCCTCACCCTTACATGGGGGTGGCGACACTGGCCTCACCCCTTACATGGGGTGGCACTGCCCTCGCCCCTTACATGGGGGTGGCACTGTCCTCGTCCCTTACATGGGGGTGGCAGTGTCCTCACCCCTTACATGGGGGTGGCACTGTCCTCACCCCTTACATGGGGGTGGCACTGCCCTCACCCCTTACATGGGGGTGGCGACACTGTCCTCACCCCTTACATGGGGTGGCACTGTCCTCACCCCTTACATGGGGGTGGCGACACTGTCCTCACCCCTTACATGGGGTGGCACTGTCCTCACCCTTTAGATGGGGGTGGCACTGTCCTCAACCTTTACATGTAGGGAGTGGCACTGTCCTCGCCCCTTACATGGGGGTGGCACTGTCCTCACCCTTTACATGGGGGTGGCACTGTCCTCACTCCTGATATGGAGTGGCACTGTCCTAACCCCTTACATGGGGTGGCACTGCCCTCACCCCTTACATGGGGTGGCGACACTTTCCTCACCCCTTACATGGGGTGGCACTGCCCTCACCCCTTACATGGGGGTGGCACTGTCCTCACCCCTTTCATGGGGTGGCACTGTCCTCACCCTTATAT
>NC_092230.1:46154593-46202093 GCF_036320965.1 Panulirus ornatus | reverse complement strand
CCTGTGGCCGGGGGGGGGGGGGGAGGGAAGGAAGAAGACCACCACCCTCCCTCTCTCGGACCATCATCTCCTGTGGCCGGGGGGGGGGGGAGGGAAGGAAGAAGACCACCACCCTCTCTCTCTCGGACCATCATCTCCTGTGGCCGGGGGGGGGGGAAGAAGACCACCCTCACCCCTCCCCTCCCCCCCTCTCCACCAAGATGGTTGCCAAGCCATGTATTTTGTCGGTCTTTTCCCCGAGAGTAGTTTACGAGCAGCGCTTTCGGGTCTACGATAATCCAATTTAAGTCGATTTACTTGGCAGGAGTTTACTGTCGCTAGGGCTAGGTGGTGCTGGGTGGCTAGGGGCTGCTGGGGTGCTGGGGGGCCTAGGCTAGGGGCCTTAGCGCGCGCGCGGTTGTATCATAATAATTAGAAACATGGGTATGCAAATGAGGCAGAGTGGTCCGGTGACTTATCAGGCCCCATTGTTCGCCAGGGTCTGAATCAATTTACACCACCCCCCCAACCCACCACCACCAGTTGTGACCTGAAACGACATCCCCCCTCCCCCCTCCCCCTCTTTCCCCCCCTCCCCCTACCTTATACCTCCTCAGGGGGGGGCAAGAAAAAGTCTTTTATCTCTAATGTCTTTTTTTTTTTTTGAATAGCAATATTCCTACCATATTACATAAATAAAAGACATCTTTTTTGTTTTTATTTAAATAAACAAATATACAAACACAGGTGAATGGTACGTAGGTTTGGGAGTGGAGAGTCTAGGACTGAAAAGCCTTGGCCCAATCCAATTAGTGTGGCCCGAAACACAAACCCCCCTCCCTCCCTCCCCCCTTCCCCCCCCCTTCCCCCACCACCCAACCACCCCCTCCCTCCTCCTTAGCCTAGCCTAATCCACTTAACCTACCCCCAGTCGCCGGGCCCCCAGGAAGGTCATTGTGCGGACCACCCCCTTCAATATATATATAAATATTTTAATATATATATATAATATATATATATATATATATATATTATATATATTTAAATATAATAATAAAATTTTAATTCTGACGTTTGAACCGACAAGACATTATTTTGAGGTTTGCTAACAAGAAATTGGGGCACCCGGGGAATTTTTTTTCGGACCATGATGAAACTGAGATGTATACCCGGGTGTATACACGTAGCAAGGATCATGAGACCACCCCACCAACAAACACACACACCACACACACACGCAAGACTAACCCACCCTCACCAAACAAGCCCAAACGGGCGACCTCACCAACACAGCAAGCCCTGGCGACCCCCTCACCAAAAAACAAGCAGCCTGACGACCCCTCACCCAAAACAAACAAGCCTTTGGGGACCCCTCACCAACACAAGCAAGCCCGACGACCCTCCCCAACACAAGCAAGCTGACGCCTCACCAACACAAGCAAGCCTGACGACCCCTCACCAACAAGCAAGCCTGACGACCCCCAACAACAACAGCAAGCCTGTCGCCCCCATCACAACACAAGCAAGCTGGCGGACCCCTCCACCAAACCAAGCCCAAACCTGACCCCCTCACAACACAACAAGCCTGACGACCCATCACCAAACACATGCAAGCCTGACGACCCCTCACCAACACAAGCAAGCTGACGACCCCTTCCCCCAACACAACAAGCCTGGCGACCCCTCACCAAAAACCCCAAACAAGGTGACGACCCCTCACCCAAAACAAGCAGGTGACGACCCCTCACCAAACACAGCAAGACTAACGACCCCTCACCCAACACAAACAAGCCTGGCGACCCTCACCAACACAAGCAAGGTGACGACCCCACCAACAAAGCAAGGCTGACGACCCCTCACCAACAAAAAGCCAAGGCATGACGACCCTCACCAACACAAGCAAGCCTGACGCGCCCCCACCAACAAAGCAAGCCTGGGCGACCCCTCACCAACACAAGCAAGGCTGACGACCCCTCACCAACACAAGCAAGGCTGACCCACCCCTCCCAACACAAGCAAAAGACTAACGACCCCTAAACCCAAAACAAGCCCAAAACTACGACCCCTCACCAACACAAGCAAGCCTGGCGACCCCTCACCAACACAAGCAAGGCTGACGACCCCTCACCCAAAACAAGCAAGGCTGACGACCCTTTCCCCAAAACAAGCAAGCCTGACGCGCCCCTCACCAAAACAAGCAAGTGAGACCCCCCACCAACACAAGCAAGCTGACGACCCCCACCAACACAAGCAAGGCCTGACGACCCCTCACCAACACAAGCAAGTCCTTTACGACCCCTCACCAACACAAGCAAGCCTGACGACCCCACTCACAACACAAGCAAGCCTGACGCCGCCCCATCACCAACACAAGCAAGCCTGACTGCCCCCTCAAAAAACCCCAAGCAAGCCTGACGACCCTCACCAAACAAGCAAGCCTGACGGACCCTTTACCAACACAAGCAAGCCTGAACGCCCCCCTCACCAACACAAGCAAGCCTGACGACCCCTCACCAAAACAAGCATAGCCTGGGCGACCCCTCACAAACACAAGCAGGCTGGACGACCCCTCACCAACACAAGCAAGCCTGACGCGCCCCTCACCAACACAAGCAAGCCTGACGACCCCTCACCAACCAAGCAAGCTGACGAACCCCCCTCACCAAACCCAAACAAGCCTGAAAGACCCCTCACCAACCCCAAGCAAGCTGACGACCCTTACCCAAACAAGCAAGCCTGGCCCCTCACCAACAACAAGCAAGCCTGACGACCCTCACCAACACAAGAAGCCTGACGAAACCCCTCACCAACAACAAGAAAACCCGACGCCCCCTCACCAACACAAGGGAAGCCTGGCGACCCCCCAAACCCAACACAACCCAGCCTGACGCCCCCCCACCAACACAAGCAAGCCTGGCGACCCTCACAACACAAGCAAGCCTGACGACCCCTTCCCCAAACCACAAAAGGGCCTTTGATGCCCCTCCCCAACACAAGCAAGCCTGAGGGACCCCTCACCAACACAAGCAGCCTGACGACCCCTCCCCCAAACACAAGCAAGGCTAAACCCCCCTCACCAACACACACAAGGCAGGAGGGGCCAGCAACAAAGAGGGCGAAACCTTCATCCTTGTGGGAAACATTCCCAGAGAGAGACCACCAGAGCTCCTCCTCCTCCTCCCTTCCCCCCTCCTCCTCTTCCTCCCCCTCCCTCCTCTTCCTCCCTCCTCCCTCTTCCCCCCCCTCCCCCTCTTCATGCCCTCCCCCCTCTCTTCTCCTGCTGTCCCCTCCCTCCTCCCTCCCCCTCCTCCTCCGCCAGCAAAAGGGTAACTTTGATGTGAAATTTTACCAATTTTTGAAGTTCTTTTCGTCGTGAGTTAACTTTATTTTTTTTTTGTAATGGGAAATCAAAGCCCTTTTTTAAAAACCATCCTGGAACCCTTTTAATTTTGGGACGTAAATTACCCCCCAATACGGACAACCTACATGGAAACGGTGGAGATGGAAAAAATGAGGGAAATAAAGGCCATTGTTTTTGGCCAAGATAACATGGGGCATTTCTAACTCGGAGTCAGGTTCGTAAAAGGAAATTTAATGTACGTCATGTGTTCGTTGGTGTTATTATGTATCAAAAGCGGCTGAAATCATCCCCCCCATTCCCCCCCTCCCCCCCCTTAACACGCTGTAGCCAGGGGTCCATAACAGTGTAGAGGGGAAGGGGGTGAGGGGAAGGGAGGGTTGAAAAACACTTTTCGCCAATGTGCGTTGTGTTGGTTACTACCATCAAGGTACGGGTAAAACGTGGGTCAAATTGTTAAAGTACGGTCGGTTTCAGACGGGCGTTTTTGTGAGGCGTTCGTGCGTTTCGTGAGGCTTCCTTCATGAATTTAGGGTTTGGGGAGGTTTCCATCATTTAAGAGAGGTTTTTGCGCCTTTTTTTTTTGCGTGAGGCTTCACTCTTTAAGTCGAGGCTTCTTGCATTTCGTGAGGCGTCCCTTCCTCATTCGTGAGGCTTACTCTTTAAGTCGAGGCTTCCTTGCTTTTCGTGACGCGTCCCTTTCCTCATTCGTGAGGGTTCACTTTTTTAAGTCGAGGTTCCCTTTGGGCGTTCGTGAGGCGTCCCTTCCTCATTCGTGCGTCTTTCCCTTTTTAACCAGAGGCTTCCTTGGGTTTCTGACCCCTGCTTTCATTTTCTCATCCCGTCCCAAACCCATCATTTCCCCCTCGTAACAAAAACCTCACTCACTTCACCTCTCCTTTTCCTCCTCTTCCTCCTCCCCTCTTCCCTCTTCCTCTTCCTCTTCATCCTCCTCTCTTCTTCCTCTCTCCTCTTCCCCCTCCTCCTCTGATACCCTCATCTCAGTTTTTTCTTGCTTCAAATCAAAATTTCATTTCATTTTCTTCCCCTGGGTGTGCATTCAGGTCTGGCCCCCTGAGCCATCACTTTACCCTGGTTCCCTCCTCACCTTTGCCCCGGTGTCTTCCCCCTGGGGTGTGTTCCCCCTGCCCTCTTTTCCCCACCGTGCCCCCTGCCCAAACCATCTCCCCAACACCCTTGTTTCCCTCGCCCCACTCTCCATCCCCGTGGCGCGCGCGCCCGGCGCCCCCCCCTTTTCTATTCACACATTCCGCTGTGAGCCCCCAGGGGTGATCCACGAACCAGGGGTGTGATCAACGGTGATCCCCGACCAGAGGTGTGATTTAACGGGTGATCCACGACCGGGTGTGATTAACGGGTGATCCACGACCAGAGGGGGTGATCAACCCAGGACCACGACCAGAGGTGTGATCAACGAGTGATCCACGACCAGAGGTGTGATCCAAAGGTGTGATCCTCGCCAGGGGTGTGATCACGGTGTGATCCACGACCAGAGGTGTGATCAACGGGTGACCATGACCAGGGATTGTGATCAAGGGGGTTATCCACGACCAGAGGTGTGATCAACGAGGATCCCTGACCAGGGGTGATCAACGTGTGTTTATCCACGACCAGGTGTGATCAACGGGGGATCCATGAACAGAGGTTGATCAACGGGTGATTTCCCCGACCAGGGGTGTGATCAACGGGGGGATCCATGACCAAGGTGTGATCAACGGGTGAAACCACGAACAGGGGTGTGATCAAAGGGGTTGATCCTCGACCAGGGGTTTTGATCAACGGGTGATCCACGACCGGGGTGTGATTTAACGGGGTGATCCCTGACCCGAGGTGTGATCAACGGGTGATCCACGACCAGGGGTGTGATAAACGAGTGATCCACGACCAGGGGTGTGATCAACGAGTGATCACGACGGGGGTGTATCAACGGGGGATCCACGAAAGGGGTGTGATAAAGGGGTGACCCAAAGCAAGGGGTGTGTCAACGAGTGATCCACGAAAGGGTTTGTGTCAACGGGTGATCCACGCCCAGGGGTGTGATAAAACGGGGGTGCCACGACAGAGGTGTGATCAAGGGTTTGTGATCACGACCAGAGGGTGACAACGGTTGTGATCCACGACCAAGGTGGGATCAAGGGGTGATCCCCGACAGGGGTGTGATCAAGAGTGATCCATGACAGAGGGTGATAAGGGGTATCCACGAACAGGGGTTTGTGATCAACGAGTTTTCCATAAACAGAGGTGTGTCAACGAGTGATCCATGACCAGAGGTGTGATCAACAAAGTGACCATGACCAGAGGTGTGATAAAGGGGGGGATCCACGACCAGGGTGTGATCAACGAGTGATCCACGACCAGGGGTGTGTAAAGGGGCGATCCACGACCAGAGGTTTTGTACCCACGACCAGAGGTGTGATTAACAGTGATCCATGACCAGAGGTGTATAAAAACGGGTGATCCACGACCAGGGGTTTTTTTGGTGACCCAACGGGATCCATGACCAGAGGTGTGAAAAAACGGGTGACAGGGACCGGGGGTGGTGATCAACAAAGTGATCTGCCAGAGTGTGATCAACGGGTGATCCTTGACCAGATTTGGGGGATCAAAGGTTGATCCACGACCAGGGGTGTGATCAACGAGTGACCATAAACAAAAAGGGTGATCCTAGTGACCAGGGAGGGACCATTTGGGACTCAAGTGATCCTTTGAAGCCCCTTTTATGAACCTAATGATCATGACGCCTATGAAGAACTTTTTGTATCCACGAGTTCATAGGACCTTTAACTAACCCTAAATAAATCCCCCCCACGACCTATATTAAACCCAAGTGATCCGAGACCAATATTTAACCAAGTGATCAAGGGACGACCAATATTAAAACCTAGGTGATCCTGACGACTACATTAAACCAAGTGTTCCACAACGCCTATTTTAAAACCCCAAGTAAATCCAACGACTATATTAAACCCAGGTGATCCAGACGACCTAATTAACCAAGTGATCCACGACGCCCAATATTAACCCAGCCACAACAAACCTATACAAACCAGGTGTCCCGACGCCCTATATAAACCCAAGGATCCACGAGGGACCTATTAAACCCAGGTGACCCACAGCGACCTAATTAAACCCATGGTTTCCACGACGCCCAAATTTTTACCCAGTGATCCACAACGACCATATTACACCAAGGATCCACGAGACCATATTTAACCCAAGTGATCCACAACGCCCAAATTTTTTTAACCAAGTGTCACAACGACCTATTTTAAAACCCCAAGTGATCCCACGACCAAATATTAAACCAAGTGATCCACGCGACCTTTTAAACCCAGGTGATCCACGCGACTATATTAAACCCAAGTGATCCACAGCGACTATATTAAACCCAGGTTCAACGACAAACCTATATTAAACCCAGGTGATCCACAAACACCTATATTAAACGCAATTTGGATCCACAGCGACCTAATTAAACCCAAGTGATCCACAGCAAACTATTTTAAAAAGCAAGTGACCCACGACGACCTTTTTTAAAAACCCAAGTGACCAGCGACCTATATTAAACCAAGTGATCCACAGGGACATATATTAAACCAAAATTTGATCCAGGGACGCCCTATATTAAACCAAAGTGATCCACGAGGGACCAATATTTAACCCCAAGTGATCCACAACGACCTTTTTAAACCCAAGTGATCCACGACGACCTATATTAAACCCAAGTGATCCACGACAATATTTTAAAAACCCAGGGATCCACACACCTATATTAAACCCAAGTACCCACCGACCTATATTAAACCAGGATCCACGACGACCTATATTAAACCCAGGTGATCCACGACGACTTAATTAACGCAAGTGATCCACAGGACCTATTTTAAAACCAAGTGACCACAGCGACCTATATTAACCCAAAAGTGACCCACGACGACCTTATTAACCCAGTGATCACAGAGACCTATATTAACCCAAGTGATAACAGGGGCCTATATTAAAGCCAGGGATCCCGACGCCCTTATTAAACCCAAGTGATCCACAGCGACCTATATTAACCAGTGACACAGCGACCTTATTAAAGCCAAGTGATCCCCAAAGGGACCTATATTAAACCCAGTGATCCACAGGACCTATATTAAACCAAGGTCACAGCGACCATATTAAAGCAACTGATCCAAGCGTCCAATGTAAACCCCCAAGCGATCCACAATGATTGCATAACCAAGTGATCAAATGACCATTCATTGGACGAAATGTGACCCACAATCCTTTATGACCCTAAATGATCCGCATGACCAAATTTTAGATCCAGGGATCCACAGTGATAAAAGAATCCAAGTGATCCCCAACTATTATGAGTCTTCACTGATCCAGAGTAAATGACCTGATTCATTGTTCTCTTCAAATGACCACCACGCATTATGACGGCCCCCAAGTGAACTGTTCGGGTTTTACTCGATCACATACTTTCGATCATACCACGAATATAATCATACATCCTTTAGTAGACCCCCCACACATACGCTTCAAGTATATCGAAATAAGAGTATAATCCAGGATTATACACACACACACACAAAAACACACACATCACACAAATTATTTTATATTATTTTATATTAAAATTATAATATATATATTATAATATATAATATATATATTTTATATATATATATATATAATGAGGGAAAAGGGTTTTCCAATGGCGTCCTAGCTTCGCTCTTGTGTATATCAACTGACTGTTATATTTTTCTCTTGTGTCTCCCCTATGAGTGATTATTCAAAGAAAGTGCACTTGGGAACTTTTCGTGTTTCATTTTCCCGTGGTCATAGGGAAAATTTTTGAACAGCGCAAAATTGGATCCTTTCCAATATATATAATAATAATTAATAATATATATAATATATTAATTTAAATATATATATAATATCTGGAAATGATCCACCATCACCCTCTTCCCTCCCTCCCCCTCCACCAATCAACACAAACATCCTTTTTAACCCAACGACAAGAACCCTGCCTTTAGCAGACCCTCTCAAAATTAAGCGTCATTAAATCCTCGCCCTTTTTTTTTTTTTATTTCAAACGGGGATCGAACGAATTTTATTAACATAATTGAGGTAAGCATACATGAAGGGGGGATGGGATGGGATGGGAGAGGAAGGGGAAGGGGATGGATGGGGGTGTGTGTACGTTGTAATCACCAATAAAGTGGAAATGTCGTATTTAAAACCTGGGGGGGAGAGAGAGAGAGGAAATGAGTTTGTGATCGTTTTTTTCGTTTAAGGAGGGGTTTTTTAACACCACACAACACACACACACACACCACACACACACACCACAACAACACACCACACACAACACCGCAAGACTAACGACCCCTCACCAACACAAGCAAGACTGACGCCCCCCTCACCAACACAAGCAAGCCTGGCGACCCCTCACCAACACAAGCAAGCCTGACGACCCCTCACCAACACAAGCAAGCCTGACGACCCCTCACCAACACAAGCAAGCCTGACGACCCCTCACCAACACAAGCAAGCCTGACGACCCCTCACCAACACAAGCAAGCCTGGCGACCCCTCACCAACACAAGCAAGCCTGGCGACCCCTTCACAACAAGCAAGCCTGACGACCCTCACCAACACAAGCAAGGCCTGACGACCCCTCACCAACACAAGCAAGCTGACGACCCCTCACAACACAAGCAAGCCTGACGCTCCTCACAACACAAGCAAGCCTGACGACCCTCACCAACACAAGCAAGCCTGACGGACCCCTCACCAACACAAGCAAGCTGGCGACCCCTCACCAACACAAGCAAGCCTAGCGAACCCTCACCAACACAAGCAAGCCTGGCGACCCCTCACCAACACAAGCAAGCCTGACGACCCCTCACCAACACAAGCAAGCCTGACGACCCCTCAACAACACAAGCAAGCCTGACGACCCCTCACCAACACAAGCAAGGCTGACGACCCCTCACCAACACAAGCAAGCCTGACGACCCCTCACCAACACAAGCAAGCCTGACGCCCCCCTCACCAACACAAGCAAGCCTGACGCGCCCCCTCACCAACACAAGCAAGCCTGACGACACCTCACCAACACAAGCAAGCCTGACGACCCCTCACCAACACAAGCAAGCCTGACGACCCCTCACCAACACAAGCAAGGCTGACGACCCCTCACCAACACAAGCAAGGCTGACGACCCCTCACCAACACAAGCAAGGCTGACGACCCCTCACCAACACAAGCAAGCCTGACGCGCCCCCTCACCAACACAAGCAAGCCTGACGACACCTCACCAACACAAGCAAGCCTGACGACCCCTCACCAACACAAGCAAGCCTGACGACCCCTCACCAACACAAGCAAGGCTGACGACCCCTCACCAACACAAGCAAGGCTGACGACCCCTCACCAACACAAGCAAGCCTGACGACCCCTCACCAACACAAGCAAGGCTGACGACCCCTCACCAACACAAGCAAGGCTGACGACCCCTCACCAACACAAGCAAGCCTGGCGACCCCTCACCAACACAAGCAAGGCTGACGACCCCTCACCAACACACACAAGCCTGGCGACCCCTCACCAACACAAGCAAGCCTGGCGACCCCTCACCAACACAAGCAAGCCTGACGCCCCCCTCACCAACACAAGCAAGCCTGGCGACCCCTCACCAACACAAGCAAGCCTGACGACCCCTCACCAACACACACAAGCCTGGCGACCCCTCACCAACACAAGCAAGCCTGACGACCCCTCACCAACACAAGCAAGCCTGGCGACCCCTCACCAACACAAGCAAGGCTGACGACCCCTCACCAACACACACAAGCAGCAGGGAGGGCCAGCAACAAAGAGAGCGACACCTTCATCCTTGTGGGTAATATTGCCAGAGAGAGAGACACCAGAGCTCCTCCTCCTCTTCCTCCCCTCCTCTTCCTCCCCCTCCTCCTCTTCCTCCCCCTCCTCCTCTTCCTCCCCCTCCTCCTCTTCCTCCCCCTCCTCCTCTTCCTGCCCTCCCCCCTCCCTCCTCCCTCCTCCTCCTCCTCCGCCAGCAAAAGGGTAACTTTGATGTGAAATTTTACCAACTTTTGAAGTTCTTTTCGTCGTGAGTTCAACTTTATTTTTGTGTAATGGGAAATCCAAGTCCTTTTTAACCATCCTGGAAGCCTTTTAATTTCTGGGACGTAAATTACCCTCCCATACGGACAACCTACATGGTAACGGTGGAGATTGGAAATAATGAGGGAAATAAAGGCCATTGTGGCCAGAGATAACATGGGGCATTTCTAACCTCGGGAAGTCAAGGATCGTGAAGCAATCATGTACGTCATGTGTTCGTTGCTGTATTACTGTATCAAAAGCGGCTGTAATCAATCCCCCCCATTCTCCCCCCCTCCCCCCCCTTAACCGCTGTAGCCAGGGGTCATAACAGTGCTAGAGGGGAGGGGGTGAGGGGAGGAGGGAGGGGTTGTAAACACATACGCCAATGTGCGTATGTGTTTGTTTACTACCATCAAGGTACAGGTGAAACGTGGGTCAAATTGTGAAGGTACGCGTCGGTTTCAGACTGCGTGTTTGTGAGGGCGTTCGTGCGTTTCGTGAGGCTTCCTTCATGAAGTAGGAGCTTTCGTGAGGCTTCCATCATTTAAGAGAGGTTTCTGCGCCTTCTTTTTTTGCGTTAGGCTTCACTCTTTAAGTCGAGGCTTCCTTGCGTTTCGTGACGCGTCCCTTCCTCATTCGTGAGGCTTCACTCTTTAAGTCGAGGCTTCCTTGCATTTCGTGACGCGTCCCTTCCTCATTCGTGAGGCTTCACTCTTTTTAAGTCGAGGCTTCCTTGTGCTTCGTGAGGCGTCCCTTCCTCATTCGTGCGTCATCTCTCTTTAACCAGAGGCTTCCTTGCGTTTCGTGAGCCTGCTTTCATTTTCTCATCCCGTCCTCAAACCCATCATTTCCCCCTCGTAACACAACCTCACTCACTCACTCTCTCCTCTTCCTCCTCTTCCTCCTCCTCCTCTTCCTCCTCCTCTTCCTCTTCCTCCTCCTCCTCTCTTCCTCCTCTCCTCTTCCTCCTCCTCCTCTGATAGCCTCATCTCAGTTATTTCTTGCTTCAAATCAGAATTCATTCATTTTCTTCCCTCGTGTGCATTCAGGTCTGCCCCTGAGCCATCACTCACCCTGGTTCCCTCCCTCACCTTTGCCCCGGTGTCTTCCCCCTGGGGTGTGTTCCCCCTGCCCTCTTTACCCTACCGTGCCCCCTGCCACATCCATCTCCCTAACACACTTGTAAATTCCCTCGCCCACTCTCCATCCCTGTGGCGCGCGCGCCCGCGCCCCCCTTGTCATTCACGACATTCCGCTGTGAGCCCCCAGGGGTGATCCACGACCAGGGGTGTGATCAACGGTGTGATCCACGACCAGAGGTGTGATCAACGGGTGATCCACGACCAGAGGTGTGATCAACGAGTGATCCACGACCAGGGGTGTGATCAACGGTGTGATCCACGACCAGAGGTGTGATCAACGAGTGATCCACGACCAGAGGTGTGATCAACGAGTGATCCATGACCAGAGGCGTGATCAACGAGTGATCCACGACCAGAGGTGTGATCAACGAGTGATCCATGACCAGAGGCGTGATCAACGAGTGATCCACGACCAGAGGTGTGATCAACGAGTGATCCACGACCAGAGGTGTGATCAACTGTTGATCCACGACCAGAGGTGTGATCAACGGGTGATCCACGACCAGAGGTGTGATCAACGGGTGATCCATGACCAGAGGTGTGTGATCCCCGGGTGATCCACGACCAGAGGTGTGATCAACGGGTGATCCATGACCAGAGGCGTGATCAACGGGTGATCCATGACCAGAGGTGTGATCAACGAGTGATCCATGACCAGAGGTGTGATCAACGGGTGATCCACGACCAGAGGTGTGATCAACGGGTGATCCATGACCAGAGGTGTGATCAACGAGTGATCCATGACCAGAGGTGTGATCAACGAGTGATCCACGACCAGAGGTGTGATCAACGAGTGATCCATGACCAGAGGTGTGATCAACGGTGTGATCCACGACCAGAGGTGTGATCAACGAGTGATCCACGACCAGAGGTGTGATCAACGAGTGATCCACGACCAGAGGTGTGATCAACGGGTGATCCACGACCAGAGGTGTGATCAACGGGTGATCCATGACCAGAGGTGTGATCAACGAGTGATCCACGACCAGAGGCGTGATCAACGAGTGATCCATGACCAGAGGTGTGATCAACGGGTGATCCACGACCAGAGGTGTGATCAACGAGTGATCCACGACCAAAGGTGTGATCAACGGGTGATCCACGACCAGAGGTGTGATCAACGAGTGATCCACGACCAGAGGTGTGATCAACGAGTGATCCACGACCAGAGGTGTGATCAACGAGTGATCCACGACCAGAGGTGTGATCAAAGGGCGATCCACGACCAGAGGTGTGATCAAAGGGCGATCCATGACCAGAGGTGTGATCAACGAGTGACCCATGACCAGAGGTGTGAGCCCCAATTGATCCACGGCCAGAGGTGTGATCAACGGGTGATCCATGACCAGAGGCGTGATCAACGGGTGATCCACAACCAGGTGTGTGATCAACTGTTGATCCACGACCAGAAGTGTGAGCGCCAATTGATCCACCACCAGAAGTGTGATCCCCAGGTGATCCATGACCAGAGGTGTGATCAACGAGTGATCCACGACCAGAGGTGTGATCCCCAGGTGATCCACGACCAGAGGTGTGATCAACGGGTGATCCACGACCAGAGGTGTGATCAACGGTGATCCACGAAGTAGTATGTGATCAACGGGTGATCCATGACCAAGGTGTGATCAACGGGTGATCCATGACCAGAGGTGTGATCAACGGGTGATCCATGACCAGAGGTGTGATCAACGGGTGATCCATGACCAGAGGTGTGATCAACGGGTGATCCACGACCAGAGGTGTGATCAACGAGTGATCCATGACCAGAGGTGTGATCAACGAGTGATCCATGACCAGAGGTGTGAGCCTCAAGTGATCCACGACCAGAGGTGTGATCAACGAGTGATCCATGACCAGAGGTGTGATCAACGGGTGATCCATGACCAGAGGTGTGATCAACGGGTGATCCACGACCAGAGGCGTGATCCAAAGGTGATCCATGACCAGAGGCGTGATCCAAGGGTGATCCATGACCAGAGGTGTGATCAAAGGGTGATCCATGACCAGAGGCGTGATCAACGAGTGATCCATGACCAGAGGTGTGATCAACGAGTGATCCATGACCAGAGGTGTGATCAAAGGGCGATCCACGACCAGAGGCGTGATCAACGGGTGATCCACGACCAGAGGTATGATCAAAGGGCGATCCACGACCAGAGGTGTGATCAAAGGGCGATCCACGACCAGAGGTATGTGATCCCCGGGTGATCCACGACCAGAGGTGTGATCAACGGGTGATCCACGACCAGAGGTGTGATCAACGGGTGATCCATGACCAGAGGTGTGATCAACGGGTGATCCACGACCAGAGGTGTGATCAACGAGTGATCCAGGACCAGAGGTGTGATCCCCAGGTGATCCACGACCAGAGGTGTGATCAACGGGTGATCCACGACCAGAGGTGTGATCAAAGGGCGATCCACGACCAGAGGTATGTGATCAACGGGTGATCCACGACCAGAGGTGTGATCAACGGGTGATCCATGACCAGAGGTGTGATCAACGGGTGATCCACGACCAGAGGTGTGATCAACGGGTGATCCACGACCAGAGGTGTGATCAACGGGTGATCCATGACCAGAGGTGTGATCAACGAGTGATCCAGGACCAGAGGTATGTGATCCCCGGGTGATCCACGACCAGAGGTGTGATCAACGGGTGATCCACGACCAGAGGTGTGATCAAAGGGAGATCCACGACCAGAGGTATGTGATCAACGGGTGATCCACGACCAGAGGTATGTGATCCCCGGGTGATCCACGACCAGAGGTGTGATCAACGGGTGATCCACGACCAGAGGTGTGATCAAGGGGGTGATCCATGACCAGAGGTTGTGATCAACGGGTGATCCACGACCAGAGGTTGATCAAGGGGTGATCCAGCCCCAGAGGTGTGATCAACGGGTGATCCACGACCAGAGGTGTGATCAACGGGTGATCCACGACCAGAGGTGTGTGATCCCCGGGTGATCCACGACCAGAGGTGTGATCAACGGGTGATCCACGACCAGAGGTGTGTGATCCCCGGGTGATCCACGACCAGAGGTGTGATCCCCAGGTGATCCACGACCAGAGGTGTGATCAAAGGGCGATCCACGACCAGAGGTATGTGATCAACGGGTGATCCACGACCAGAGGTATGTGATCCAAGGGTGATCCATGACCAGAGGTGTGTCAACGGTGATCCACGACCAGAGGTGTGAGCCACAAACGATCCATGACCAGAGGTGTGATCCTCAAGTGATCCACGACGACCATTTCGAACCTCAAGTGATCCATGAAGTCCATTATGAACCTCAAGTGATCCATGACGACTATGAAGAACTTTATGTGATCCACGATTCTCACTAGGACCTATACTAACCATAAATGATCCACGACGACCTATATTAAACCCAAGTGATCCACGACGACCAATATTTAACCCAAGTGATCCACAACGACCTACATTAAACCCAAGTGATCCACAACGACCTATATTAAACCCAGGTGATCCATGACGACCTACATTAAACCCAAGTGATCCGCAACGACCTACATTAAACCCAAGTGATCCACGACGACCTATATTAAACCCAAGTGATCCACGACGACCATATTACACCAAGTGATCCACGACGACCAATATTAACCAAGTGATCCACACGACCTATATTAAACCCAAGTGATCCACAACGACCTATATTAAACCCAAGTGATCCACGACGACCTATATTAAACCAGTGATCCACAACGACCTATAATAAACCAAGTGATCCACGACGACCAATATTTAACCCAAGTGATCCACAACGACCTATATTAAACCCAAGTGATCCACGACGCCATATTAAACCCAAGTGATCCACGAAGACCTATATTAAACCCAAGTGATCCACGACGACCTATATTAAACCCAAGTGATCCACGACGACCTATATTAAACCCAAGTGATCCACAGCGACCTATATTAAACCCAGGTGATCCACGACGACCTATATTAAACCCAAGTGATCCACGAAGACATATTAAACCCAAGTGATCCACAAGACCTATATTAAACCCAAGTGATCCACACGACCATATTAAACCCAAGTGATCCACGACGACCTATTATTAAACCCAGGTGATCCATCGAACCTATATTAAAAACCAGAGTGATCCCAGCGACCTAATTAAAACCCAAGTGATCACGACGACCTATATTATAACCCAGGTGATCCACGACGACCAATTAAACGCAAGTGATCCACAGCGACCTATATTAAACCCAAGTGATCCACAGCGACCTATATAAAGCCAAGTGATTCCACGACGACCTATATTAAACCCAAGTGATCCACAAGCGACCTTTTATTAAACCCAAGTGATCACACGACCTATATTAAACCAAGTGATCCACGACGACCTATATTAAACCAAAGTGATCCACGACGACCAATTTTAACCCAGTTATCCACAACACCTATATTAAACCCAAGTGACCCACGACGACCTATATTAAAAAACCCAGTGATCCACGACGAACTATATTAAACCCATGATCACGACGACCTATATTAAACCCAAGTGATCCACAGCGACCTATATTAAACCCAAGTGATCCACGACGACCTATATTAAACCCAGGTGATCCACGACGACCTATATTAAACGCAAGTGATCCACAGCGACCTATATTAAACCCAAGTGATCCACAGCGACCTATATTAAAGCCAAGTGATCCACGACGACCTATATTAAACCCAAGTGATCCACAGCGACCTATATTAAACCCAAGTGATCCACAAGCGACCTTATTTAAGCCAAGTGATCCCGAACGACCTATATTAAACCCAAGTGATCCACACGACTATATTAAACCCAAGTGATCCACAGCGACCTATATTAAGCCAAGTGATCCACGAAGACCTATAATAAACCCAATGATCCACAGCGACCTATATTAAACCCAAGTGATCCACAGCGACCTATATTAAAGCCAACTGATTCCACAGCGTCCAATGTGAACCCCAAGCGATCCACAATGATTGCATCAACCCAAGTGATCCAGAATGACCATTCATGGACGAAATGTGATCCACAATCACTGTTATGAACCTAAATGATCCGCAATGACCATTATAGATCCAGGTGATCCACAGTGATAATACTGAATCCAAGTGATCCCCAGCAACTATTTGAGTCTTCACGTGATCCACGACGTAAATGACCCTGATTCATTGTTCATCTTCAAATGATCCACCACGACCATTATGAACGCCCCCAAGTGATCTGTTCGGTTATACTCGATCACATACTTTCGATCATACCACGAATATATATCATACAATCATCAGTAGACCCCACCACACATACGCTTCAAGTATATCGAAATATAGAGTATATATCCAGGATTATACACACACACACACACACACACACACACACACACACATATAATTAATATATATATAAAATTTATATATATATAAAATATATATAAATTTTAATAATATATATATATATATATATATATAAAATATATATGGGGTAAACATGTTTACCAAATGGCGTCCTAGCTTCGTCTCTTCGATGTATATCAACTGACTGTTATATTTCTCTCTTGTGTCTCCCCTGATGATGTGATTATTACACGAAAGTGCACTTGGGAATTTTTTCGTGTTTCTTTTTCCCCGTGGACTCATAGAATATCTTGATCACGGCGCAAAATTGTGATCCTTTCCAATATATATATATATTATATTATATAATATATATATATATATAAAATTAATATATATATATATTACTGGAAATAAATCCACCATCACCCTCTTCCCTCCCTCCCTCCACCAATCACAACACACCATTATAACCCCAACGACAAGAACCCTGCCTTTAGCAGACCCTCTCAAAATTAAGCGTCATTTAAATCCTCGCATTTTTTTTTTTCATTTCAAACGGTCGATCGAACGAATTTTATTAACATAATTGAGGTAAGCATACATGAAGGGGGGGATGGGATGGGATGGAGAGGAGGGAAGGGGATGGGTGGGGTGTGTACGTTGTAATCACCAATAAAGTGGAAATGTCGTATTAATACCTGGGAGGGAGAGAGAGAGAGACTGAGTTTGTGATCGTATTTCGTTTAATGGAGGTTTTAACCACACTGGAACATTTTATGCTCGGGCCGGGGCCCCTCCCGGGGGGGGGGGGGGTGTGGCCACGCCCAGGTGTTTAATGAAATGTTTAGATGTGTTTACTGGTGTTTAGGTGGGAGAGGGTGTAGTGTGTGGCATACTGTCCCCCACACAATGTGGAATGATCATTATATATATATCGTGGTGTGTGTGTGTGTGTGTGTGTGTATGTGTGTGTGTGTGTGTGTGTGTGTGTGTGTGTGTGTGTGTGTGTGTGTTTATTGTTCGTGACTTGGAACGTAACTTTATGAAGTATGTGAAGGTGGAAATCAAGCCATTGGAAATCGAATGTAGCATTCCCGACACACACACACACACACACACACACACACACACACACACACACACACACACACACACCACACACACACATACACACACACACACACACACACGCACACACACACACACACACACCATACACCACACACACACACACCCACACACAAACACACACAGACACACACACATAGGTATACAAAGCCAGCCCCTGGGAGGGGCGCGGGAGGGGGGGGGACAGTCCATCAAGGCATATGATAGAGTTGATAGAGATACTCTGTGGAAGGTATTAAGAATATATGGTGTGGGAGGCAAGTTGTTAGAAGCAGTGAAAAGTTTTTATCGAGGATGAAAGGCATGTGTACGTGTAGAGAGAGGAAAGTGATTGGTTCTCAGTGAATGTAGGTTTGCGGCAGGGGTGTGGTGATGTCTCCATGGTTGTTTTAATTTGTTTATGGATGGGGTTGTTAGGGAGGTGAATGCAAGAGTTTTGGAAAGAGGGGCAAGTATGAAGCCTGTTGGGGATGAGAGAGCTTGGGAAGTGAGTCAGTTGTTGTTCGCTGATGATACAGCGCTGGTGGCTGATTCATGTGAGAAACTGCAGAAGCTGGTGACTGAGTTTGAAAAGTGTGTGGAAGAAGAAAGTTAAGAGTAAATGTGAATAAGAGCAAGGTTATTAGGTACAGTAGGGTTGAGGGTCAAGTCAATTGGGAGGTGAGTTTGAATGGAGAAAAACTGGAGGAGTGAAGTGTTTTAGATATCTGGGAGTGGATCTGGCAGCGGATGGAACCATGGAAGCGGAAGTGGATCATAGGGTGGGGAGGGGGGCGAAAATTCTGGGGGCCTTGAAGAATGTGTGGAAGTCGAGAACATTATCTCGGAAAGCAAAAATGGGTATGTTTGAAGGAATAGTGGTTCCAACAATGTTGTATGGTTGCGAGGCGTGGCCTATGGATAGAGTTGTGCGCAGGAGGATGGATGTGCTGGAAATGAGATGTTTGAGGACAATGTGTGGTGTGAGGTGGTTTGATCGAGTGAGTAACGTAAGGGTAAGGAGATGTGTGGAAATAAAAAGAGCGTGGTTGAGAGAGCAGAAGAGGGTGTTTTGAAGTGGTTTGGGCACATGGAGAGAATGAGTGAGGAAGATTGACCAAGAGGATATATGTGTCGGAGGTGGAGGGAACAAGGAGAAGAGGGAGACCAAATTGGAGGTGGAAAGATGGAGTGAAAAAGATTTTGTGTGATCGGGGCCTGAACATGCAGGAGGGTGAAAGGAGGGCAAGGAATAGAGTGAATTGGAGCGATGTGGTATACCGGGGTTGACGTGCTGTCAGTGGATTGAATCAGGGCATGTGAAGCGTCTGGGGTAAACCATGGAAAGCTGTGTAGGTATGTATATTTGCGTGTGTGGACGTATGTATATACATGTGTATGGGGGGGGTTGGGCCATTTCTTTCGTCTGTTTCCTTGCGCTACCTCGCAAACGCGGGAGACAGCGACAAAGTATGAAAAAAAAAAGAAAAAAAAAAATATATATATATATATATATATATATATATATATATATATATATATATATATATATATATATATATATATATAAGGCAAGACAATGGCAGTGGGGGGCGAAAGTCAACTTGACTCCTTGAATTAAATTCTCTCCGTCGAAAACAACGCAACACCAGCCTGGGACCACGCAACACCAGCCTGGGACCACGCAACACCAGCCTGGGACCACGCAACACTAGCCTGGGACCACGCAACACCAGCCTGGGACCACGTAACACCACCCTGGGACCACGCAACACCAGCCGGGGACCACGTAACACCAGCCTGGGACCACGCAACACCAGCCTGGGACCACGCAACACCAGCCTGGGACCACGCAACACCAGCCTGGGACCACGCAACACCACCCTGGGACCACGCAACACCAGCCTGGGACCATGCAACACCAGCCTGGGACCACGCAACACCAGCCTGGGACCACGCAACACCAGCCTGGGACCACGCAACACCAGCCAGGGACCACGCAACACCAGCCTGGGACCACGCAACACCAGCCGGGGACCACGCAACACCAGCCTGGGACCACGCAACACCAGCCTGGGACCACGTAACACCAGCCTGGGACCACGCAACACCAGCCTGGGACCACGCAACACCAGCCTGGGACCACGCAACACCAGCCTGGGACCACGTAACACCAGCCTGGGACCACGCAACACCAGCCTGGGACCACGCAACACCAGCCTGGGACCACGTAACACCAGCCTGGGCCCACGCAACACCAGCCTGGGACCACGCAACACCAGCCTGGGACCACGCAACACCAGCCTGGGACCACGCAACACCACCCTGGGACCACGCAACACCAGCCTGGGACCATGCAACACCAGCCTGGGACCACGCAACACCAGCCTGGGACCACGCAACACCAGCCTGGGACCACGCAACACCAGCCTGGGACCACGCAACACCAGCCTGGGACCACGCAACACAAAACGACTGAGGGAGGAGATGAGGGAGGGAGGGAGGGGGCGAGCAACACAAAGGCAGATATAACTGGTACGTCTGTTGGCGAAGATGGGAGAGGGAAGGGAAGGAAAGGGAAGGGAAGGGGAGGGAAGGGAAGGGAAGGGGAGGGAAGGGAAGGGAAGGGAAGGGAGGAAAGGGAAGGGAAGGGAAGGGGAGGGAAGGATAGCGAGTGTGAGGACAGTAACGGCTGGTGAGGAGGGAGCGTGTGTCGTCGCCCACCTCATGTGGGGAGATATGAGGACAAAGTCACCCACCTCCTCACTCCCTCCTCCTCACTCCTAGACTGCTTCTTTATTGACTTGATACACATAGGTAGAACAATTCCAGTGGGGGTATGGGTGAAGGGAACATGGCTAGGGGGTAGGTGGAGGCCAGTATAGAGCGTACAGTGGGTACAATACATCATGGGTGAAGGGAACATGGCTAGGGGGTAGGTGGAGGCCAGTATAGAGCGTACAGTGGGTACAATGCATCATGGGTGAAGGGTACATGGCTAGGGGGTAGGTGGAGGCCAGTATAGAGCGTACAGTGGGTACAATACATCATGGGTGAAGGGTACATGGCTAGGGGGTAGGTGGAGGCCAGTATAGAGCGTACAGTGGGTACAATGCATCATGGGTGAAGGGTACATGGCTAGGGGGTAGGTGGAGGCCAGTATAGAGCGTACAGTGGGTACAATACATCATGGGTGAAGGGTACATGGCTAGGGGGTAGGTGGAGGCCAGTATAGAGCGTACAGTGGGTACAATACATCATGGGTGAAGGGTACATGGCTAGGGGGTAGGTGGAGGCCAGTATAGAGCGTACAGTGGGTACAATACATCATGGGTGAAGGGTACATGGCTAGGGGGTAGGTGGAGGCCAGTATAGAGCGTACAGTGGGTACAATACATCATGGGTGAAGGGTACATGGCTAGGGGGTAGGTGGAGGCCAGTATAGAGCGTACAGTGGGTACAATACATCATGGGTGAAGGGTACATGGCTAGGGGGTAGGTGGAGGCCAGTATAGAGCGTACAGTGGGTACAATACATCATGGGTGAAGGGTACATGGCTAGGGGGTAGGTGGAGGCCAGTATAGAGCGTACAGTGGGTACAATACATCATGGGTGAAGGGTACATGGCTAGGGGGTAGGTGGAGGCCAGTATAGAGCGTACAGTGGGTACAATACATCATGGGTGAAGGGTACATGGCCACCACCAAAACCCACCCACGTCTCCCCCCCCCACCACCACCACCAGCCATTCCCCCAACACACACACACTGATCACCTCACCCAGTGATAACATGATCTAATTAATCCTCATCCAATCGACGTAGCTGGCTCTGACAACAGTGGCAGGTGGCTCTGACAACAGTGGCAGGTGGCTCTGACAACAGGTGGAGTTTGCCGTGGCATCATTTGAAGGTGGTTGGATTCCAGCTGCAAAATGGAAGCCACTAAAGGAATTTACGTTAACCACAGTTTAGTACCGGTGTTCAGCAACACTGGTGGTGTTCAGCAACACTGGTGGTGTTCAGCAGTACAGATGGTGTTCAGCAACACTGGCGGTGTTCAGCAGTACAGGTGGTGTTCAGCAACACTGGTGGTGTTCAGCAACAATGGTGGTGTTCAGCAGTACAGATGGTGTTCAGCAACACTGGTGGTGTTCAGCAGTACAGATGGTGTTCAGCAACACTGGCGGTGTTCAGCAGTACAGGTGGTGTTCAGCAACACTGGTGGTGTTCAGCAACAATGGTGGTGTTCAGCAGTACAGATGGTGTTCAGCAACACTGGTGGTGTTCAGCAACACTGGTGGTGTTCAGCAGTACAGATGGTGTTCAGCAACACTGGTGGTGTTCAGCAACACTGGTGGTGTTCAGCAGTACAGATGGTGTTCAGCAACACTGGTGGTGTTCAGCAACACTGGTGGTGTTCAGCAGTACAGATGGTGTTCAGCAACACTGGTGGTGTTCAGCAACACTGGTGGTGTTCAGCAGTACAGATGGTGTTCAGCAACACTGGTGGTGTTCAGCAACACTGGTGGTGTTCAGCAGTACAGATGGTGTTCAGCAACACTGGTGGTGTTCAGCAATACAGATGGTGTTCAGCAACACTGGTGGTGTTCAGCAACACTGGTGGTGTTCAGCAACACTGGTGGTGTTCAGCAACACTGGTGGTGTTCAGCAACACAGGTGGTGTTCAGCAACACTGGTGGTGTTCAGCAACACTGGTGGTGTTCAGCAACACTGGTGGTGTTCAGCAGTACAGATGGTGTTCAGCAACACTGGTGGTGTTCAGCAGTACAGGTGGTGTTCAGCAACACTGGTGGTGTTCAGCAGTACAGATGGTGTTCAGCAACACTGGTGGTGTTCAGCAACACTGGTGGTGTTCAGCAGTACAGATGGTGTTCAGCAACACTGGTGGTGTTCAGCAACACTGGTGGTGTTCAGCAACACTGGTGGTGTTCAGCAGTACAGATGGTGTTCAGCAACACTGGTGGTGTTCAGCAACACTGGTGGTGTTCAGCAACACTGGTGGTGTTCAGCAACAATCGCCTTAGAACACAAAGATCCCTCTCCTGTTACTCTCCACTCAGAACACCCAATAGTTGGAAACATTAGTTAAGAACACACACACACAACACTTGCCTGTGTTGTGTGCTCAGCTCACAACAAGAAACCGTGTCTCAAGGTCTTGTCATAGAACACACACAACACAACACAACCCATGCCTGTGTTGTGTGCTCAGCTCACAACATGAAAGAGTGTCTCAAGGTCTTGTCATAGAACACACACAACACACAACACAACCCATGCCTGTGTTGTGTGCTCAGCTCACAACAAGAAACCGTGTGTCTTCATCAGTACGGACGCTTCGCTTGCGGTGGGGGGGGGGGGAGGTGGGTCGCTTTTAAATACTTTCATAAGTTTAACTTCAAAAAAAAAAAAAAAAAAAAAAGAAGTTTTGTGTTCCAAGTTGTTGAGATCGGGGTTTGATATGGAGGGAGGGGAGGGAGGGGAGGACGTGGTTGGGGAGGGGGGAGGGGGGGAGGGAGGGGGGTCGTCATAACGGGGAGGGGGAAGAGGGGTCGTCATAACGGGGAGGGGGAAAGAGGGGGTTGTCATAACGGGGAGGGGGGGAAGAGGGGGGTCGTCATAACGGGGAGGGGGGGAAGAGGGGGTCGTCATAACGGGGAGGGGGAGGGAGGGGGTCGTCATAACGGGGAGGGGGGGAGAGGGGGTCGTCATAACGGGGAGGGGGGAAGAGGGGGTCGTCATAACGGGGAGGGGGGGAAGAGGGGGTCGTCATAACGGGGAGGGGGGAAGAGGGGGTCGTCATAACGGGGAGGGGGGAAGAGGGGGTCGTCATAACGGGGAGGGGGGAAGAGGGGGTCGTCATAACGGGGAGGGGGGGAAGAGGGGGTCGTCATAACGGGGAGGGGGGAGGGAGGGGTCGTCATAACGGGGAGGGGGGGAAGAGGGGGTCGTCATAACGGGTTGAATTACGTCTACGACAGGTCGGGCGACGGGCGACGACCCCTTCCCTCCCCTCCCCCTTCCCCCCAGGAGAACGACCTATCCTCCCGGGGGACGACCCACCCTCCCCCCCCACCCTCCCAATATTACCCTCCTGAGTAATTAACAAGATCAGTTAATGACGGGCTGAACACGGCGTTAATGACGCGTTTTTTTTTTTTTTTTTTTTTTTTTTAAACGCCGCTGGCTGGGGTGGGGGGGGGAGGGGGAGCGACGTGTCGCCGACATTGCCTTTAAAAAAAACCGTCGCAATTAAGAAGGGGGGTCGTTATCCAGTGACGATGAGGGGGGTGGGGGGGTGAGGGGGGAGGGGAGGAGGGACCCTGTTTCCCCCTGTAGTATGACGTCACGACACCACTCCCCCCCCTTGTAGTATGACGTCACGACACCCCCCACCCCCCCTGTAGTATGACGTCACGACAACACCCCCCCCCACGTAGTGTGAGGTCACGACAACACACTGAACCCCCCCACCAAGATCAATACACCACCTCCCCAGGGAAAACCCCCAACCCACCCCCCCACCCCCCACCACCCCCACAACCCCCTCCCCCACACCCCCACCATCCCCCCCCACCCCCGTAAATCCAACCGAACTCAAGAATTTGTAAAAAAAACATGTCGCCCACGTTCAGCCTCCCCCCACCCCCACCCACAGCCCCCCTTGGTGATACTACAGTATGTAAATGACGGAGGAATTTACACCCAGCTCGTTTACAAGTACTCTCCTCCCCCCCCTCTACCCCCCATCCCACCCCCCCACCTTCCTCTTTTTCATTTTACAGTTGAGACAAATGTGTTTACTGAGGCGCTTAAGATATGAGCTCGAAGAAGAAGGAGGAGGAGGAGGAGGAGGGAGGGAAGGGAGGGGGAGGAGGAGGAGGGAGGGAAGGGAGGAGGAGGAGGAGGAGGGAGGGAAGGGAGGGGGAGGAGGAGGAGGGAGGGAAGGGAGGGGGAGGAGGAGGAAGGGAGGGGGAGGAAGGGAGGGGTAAATTCTTCCGTAAAATACTGCACTGCCGAGGTGGTACCCCCCCAACCCCACTCCCCCCTCCCCCCACCCCCAGGCCCCCCCTCCCCACCCCAGGGTGATGTGTGGACCCCAGCCCCTCCCCTCTTGAAAGAAAGGGGGGGGGAGGGGGGGGGAGTGGCATCAGGTGTGCCCCACTTCGAGGGGTACATGAAGGGGTGGGGGGGGGAGGGAGGGGTTAGCTAGGTCGACTCAGTTTACACACACACACACACACACACACACACACACACGGGATTTAAGGTCATCACCTTAAAGTACTTTAAATCCCTTAAATACGGACGGTACGACCTTAAATACGGACGGTACGACCTTAAATACGGACGGTACGACCTTAAATACGGACGGTACGACCTTAAATACGGACGGTACATCTACACCAACCAGATAAAAATCCCTTCGCACGCCCTTCCCCCCCCCCCCGCCTCCTCGCTCATCCCCCCCCCCCCAACCCCAAAGCAATATGAACGAAATGAAAACCCTTTGCCATCAATCTCTCTCTCTCTCTCTCTCTCTCTCTCTCTCTCTCTCTCTCTCTCGGACCATCTATGCCAGGCCTACCCGGGGGGGGGGGGGGAGAGAGAGGGGGAGGAGGGAGTCGAACGTCACCCCACACAGACACACACACATGTACACACACTACACATGTCGTATGTATGACCCACGTCAGAAAACGAGGGAAAGAATGATTATGAATGAAGAAAACGGGAAGAGGTACAATGGCATACTGAACCATTTTAATTGATCAATATCCTGGAAGGCTCTTCTTCCTCCTCTCCCCCCCCCCCCCACCCACCATCCCTCCCGCTTCATCCACCTATCAGTTCATCCACTCCCCATCATCCATCACCTTTATCATCCACCCCGTGTCGTTTCACTCACCCCCCATCCCCGCTTCTCCACTATGCACCCCTCCCTAACATCCACCCCTTCCCATCATCCACCCCTCTCGATATCCACCGTTTTCTGACATCCACCCCTCTCCATCATCCACCCTTCCCCATCACCAACTTCCACTCCCTCCCCATCATCCACCCTTCCCCATCACCAACTTCCACCCCTCCCCATCACCAACTTCCACTCCCTCACCATCATCCACCCTTCCCCATCAACTTTCCACCCCTCCCCATCATCCACCCCTCCCCATCACCCACCCCTCCCCATCTTCCACCCCTCCCCATCTTCCATCCCTCCCCATCATCCACCCCTCCCCATCTTCCATCCCTCCCCATCTTCCACCCCTCCCCATCTTCCACCCCTCCCCATCTTCCACCCCTCCCCATCTTCCACTCCTCCCCATCACCATTCAATCACACACAATGTTCTTCAGCCGTAGTTTGGTTAAAAAGCTGCCGGGTGAGCCTGAGTGTTGCGCCCCTGATGGCTTGTGTTGCACTGTTGTTTCTCAGTGTTGCAGTGTTGTTTCTCAGTGTTGCACTGTTGTTTCTCAGTGTTGCAGTGTTGGTTCCCAGTGCTGCAGTGTTGGTTCCCAGTGTTGCAGTGTTGATGTGATAGTGTTGCAGTGTCCAATATATCTGCATTTCACAGATGACTACAATTGTGTTGCAGCGAGACGCCTGCATCCCCTTGATTACATTTGTGTTGTAGTGTTGCCAGCCTCTGTTGTTCGGGTGTTGAATGTATTGAACAATGTGGACGACGTATGTGGAGTGTGGACCACATCTGCTTTGCAGTATCAACCAGGATTGTGTTGTTGTGTTGACTGGGTGTGTTGAATACGTTTTACGAAGCCAAGTGTTGCTCTGTGTGTGTGTGTGTGTGTGTGTGTGTGTGTGTGTGTGTTGCACCGTTGTATCTGTGTTGAGTGTTGTAGTGTTGCAGTGTCGTCTGGCTTACTTTGTCTACGTAGCGGCCATGGTCTTATGTTGCCTGAGAGAGAGAGAGAGAGAGAGAGAGAGAGAGAGAGAGAGAGAGAGAGAGAGAGAGAGAGAGAGAGAGAGAGAGAGAGAGAGAGAGAGAGAGAGAGAGAGAGAGAGAGAGAGAGGCGTGGCCACTTCAGCTCGGGGGGGGGTGGGTGTGAATGAACCACCTGTGAGCCACCTGGCCCAGACTCTCTCTCTCTCTCTCTCTCTCTCTCTCTCTCTCTCTCTCTCTCTCTCTAATTCAGTTAATGACTGGATATCCGCTTAATCGTCGGGGGGGTAATTAATGGGGGGCCCGTTAGTTCCCAGGAGCAGCAGCAGCGGCGGCGAAAATTAGAACTGAAAAAAAAAAAAGAGATTGTGAAATTAAATCTTATTTTTTGATTTTATTGTTGTGGTGTGGGGGTCTTCATGCCTGAGTTAGAGGGGGGGAGGGGAAAGGCAGACAGTCAACGGGGGTTAGGGGGGGGAGAAAGGCAGACAGTCCACGGGGGTACAGTGGCCGGAATGACCAGTGTAGAACAGGGAGATGGAAGCAACGGTAAACATAGGATGTCTTGGAACGGTAGACTGAGAAGTGCTTTAACCTAAGACAACGATTCAGGTCATGTCAGGTCAAAAATTAACCCCTTCGAGGTCAGGTTAGGTCAAAAATTAACCCCTTCGAGGTCAGGTCAGGTCAAAAATTAACCCCCTCGAGGTCAGGTCAGGTCAGGTCAGGTCAGTTCAAAAATTAACCCCTTCGAGGTCAGGTCAGGTCAAAAATGAACCCCTTCGAGGTCAGGTCAGCTCAGGTCAAAAATTAACCCCCTTCGAGGTCAGGTCAGGTCAGGTCAGGTCAGTGACCGCTGATGTTGTACCGCATGAGTTGCTCGCGTCACCTTCCGCTGAACACGAAGACGATCTCTGAGAGGAAGTCACGTGAAGAGAACAGGATGTCGGGACCACCAACACCAGTACTACACCTGATGTCCTCCAACACCGCCTCCAACACAGTCTCCAACACAGTACTCCAACACAGCCTCCAACAGAGTACTCCAACACAGCCTCCAACACAGTATTCCAACACAGCCTCCAACACAGTACTCCAACATAGCCTCCACCAACAGAGTACTCCAACACAGCCTCCAACACAGTACTCCAACACAGCCTCCAACACAGTATTCCAACATAGCCTCCACCAACAGAGTACTCCAACACAGCCTCCAACACAGTATTCCAACACAGCCTCCAACACAGTACTCCAACATAGCCTCCACCAACAGAGTACTCCAACACAGCCTCCAACACAGTACTCCAACACAGCCTCCACACCCACAGTACTCCAACACAGCTTCCACAAGTCCCCCTCCAATGCGCCATCGTCTCTCCACTGACCTCCAAGAGACCTGACCCCGAGGACGAACCATCCTAGCTCCTCCAGTCCACCCCCAGCTGCCACCCACTCCACACCTCCACCTCCTCCACAAGGGGGGTCGCCTCCACACCTCCCCCTCCTGGCGCGTCTCCGCTTCGCTCCAGGAGAAGTTAGACAAATCCTTTAAGGAGAAAAATCCTGAAATCCTTGGCCACACCATCACCAACACTGCTGCTTGGCCACACCATCACCAACACTGCTGCTTGGCCACACCATCACCAACACTGCTGCTTGGCCACACCATCACCAACACTGCTGCTTGGCCACACCATCACCAACACTGCTGCTTGGCCACACCATCACCAACACTGCTGCTTGGCCACACCATCACCAACACTGCTGCTTGGCCACACCATCACCAACACTGCTGCTTGGCCACACCATCACCAACACTGCTGCTTGGCCACACCATCACCAACACTGCTGCTTGGCCACACCATCACCAACACTGCTGCTTGGCCACACCATCACCAACACTGCTGCTTGGCCACACCATCACCAACACTGCTGCTTGGCCACACCATCACCAACACTGCTGCTTGGCCACACCATCACCAACACTGCTGCTTGGGCACACCATCACCAACACTGCTGCTGCTGCTGCTTGACCACACCATCACCAACACTGCTGCTTGGGCACACCATCACCAACACTGCTGCTGCTGCTGCTTGACCACACCATCACCAACACTGCTGCTTGGCCACACCATCACCAACACTGCTGCTTGGCCACACCATCACCAACACTGCTGCTTGACCACACCATCACCAACACTGCTGCTTGACCACACCATCACCAACACTGCTGCTTGGCCACACCATCACCAACACTGCTGCTTGGCCACACCATCACCAACACTGCTGCTTGGCCACACCATCACCAACACTGCTGCTTGGCCACACCATCACCAACACTGCTGCTTGGCCACACCATCACCAACACTGCTGCTTGGCCACACCATCACCAACACTGCTGCTTGGCCACACCATCACCAACACTGCTGCTTGGCCACACCATCACCAACACTGCTGCTTGGCCACACCATCACCAACACTGCTGCTTGGCCACACCATCACCAACACTGCTGCTTGGCCACACCATCACCAACACTGCTGCTTGGCCACACCATCACCAACACTGCTGCTTGGCCACACCATCACCAACACTGCTGCTTGGCCACACCATCACCAACACTGCTGCTTGGCCACACCATCACCAACACTGCTGCTTGGCCACACCATCACCAACACTGCTGCTGCTGCTTCCGTGGTACGAGGGCCACCCCCCAACACCTTCCACTCACATGCTCCCTCAACTCGTCCCTCTATTCCCTCCCTCCTTCCACTATTCCCCCTCCCATTTCTCCCTCTTCCCTCCCTCCCTCTTCCCTCCCTCCCTCCCTCTTCCCTCCCTCCTGGAACATGATCAAGTGAACCACACAGCACGCCCCAGGGAGCTGCGCCTATCCCCTTCCTTCCCTCCCTCTTTCCTTCCTTCCTTCTTCTTCTCCCTCCCTCCCGTGCCCTCCTCCTTCCTTCTAAATCACCCACTCCCACCCATTGCCTTCCTCCCTCCTTCTAAATCACCCACTCCCACCCATTGCCTTCCTCCCTCCTTCTAAATCACCCACTCCCACCCATTGCCTTCCTCCCTCCTTCTAAATCACCCACTCCCTCCCGTGCCCTCCTCCTTCCTTCTAAATCACCCACTCCCTCCCATTGCCTTCCTCCCTCCTTCTAAATCACCCTCCCTGGTTGCCACTGTCCCAACAGCTCCCTGGGCCCGTCCCTTAATCTCCCTCCTCCCGACCCATCCCTACAATTTTAGTCCCACTCTCTCTCTCTCTCTCGTATCTCAGCCTCTCACTCAATACTCTCTCTCTCTCTCTCTCTCTCTCTCTCTCTCTCTCTCTCTCTCTCTCTCTCTCTCTCTCTCTCTCACACACACACACACACACACTCTCTCTCTCTCTCTCTCTCTCTCTCCCCCGGCCTTACCACACTCTCACGCACCTCTCCCCACACTCTCACGCAACTCTCCCCACACTCTCACGCACCTCTTCCCACACTCTCACGCATCTCTCCCCACACTCTCACGCACCTCTCCCCACACTCTCACGCACCTCTCCCCACGTTCTCACGCACCTCTCTCCACACTCTCACGCACCTCTCCCCCACGTTCTCACGCACCTCTCTCCACACTCTCACGCACCTCTCCCCACACTCTCACGCACCTCTCCCCACACTCTCACGCACCTCTCCCCACACTCTCACGCACCTCTCCCCACACTCTCACGCACCTCTCCCCACGTTCTCACGCACCTCTCCCCACGTCTCCGCCCCTTTCTCCCCACCATCTCACCCACCTCCCCAAACTCTCACCCCCTCTCCCCACACTCTCACGCACCTTCCCCCGTTCTCAGGGCACTCTCCCCCCTTCTCACGCACCTCCCCCCACATTTTCCCGGGGCCCCTCTCCCCACATTCTCACGCACCTCTCCCCACACTCTCACGCACCTCTTCCCACCTGATGATCACCTTCCGTCCCTCTGATATGATTCATTTTCTACCGGACTTGCTCACCTTCACGTCATCTTCACCCTCCCCCTCTCCCCCCCACCATCAAAAGCTCTCCCCCCCCACCAGCCCTCCACACACCACCTTTCCCCAAACCCCAGCCCCGCAGCCCTTCCCCACCAGATCTCCCCTCCCCACACCAGCCGCCAGCCCTTCCCCCCCACGGGATCTTCCCCTCCCCACACCATCTCCTCAGCCCTTCCCCACCAGATCTCCCCTCCCCACACCAGCCCTGCAGCCCTTCCCCACCAGATCTCCCCTCCCCACACACCAGTCCCGCAGCCCTTCCCCCCCCCACCAGATCTCCCCTCCTTACACCATTCCCATCAGCCCTTCCCCCACCAGATCTCCCCTCCCCACACCATCCTCCCCCAACCAGCCCTGCAGCCCTTCCCCCACCAGATCTCCCCTCCCCACACACCATCTCCATCAGCCCTTCCCCCTTCCTCCCTAAGGGACAGCCCCTTGGCCCCCTTTCCCCTCCCTTCCCCCTCCCCTCCCCACCCTTCAATCCCCTCACGGGCCAATTGACACGGTCATCTCACGGGGAGACAGTGACTTGGGCCGAACCAATTTCCTCCCCTCTGCCCCCCCCCCAGCCCCACAACCCCCCCCCACCCCGCCCCCCCCCACCCCCCCGATCATTTCTCCCCAGGCCTCCCCACACACCCCTGGTCTCCTTCTCCCCCCCCCACTTCCCTCCTCCTCCTCCCTCCCACGACCCACGAAAATTTCACTTCACTTCTCGTCACGAAAATCGGTTTAAATTCGTCCTTCACGAAAACCCGGTTTATCTTCGTCCTTCACGAAAATCCGGTTTAAATTCGTCCTTCACGAAAACCCGGTTTATCTTCGTCCTTCACGAAAATCCGGTTTAAATTCGTCCTTCAAGAAAATCCGGTTTAAAATATTCGTCCTTCACGAAAATCCGGTTAAATTCTTTCCTTTTCACGAAAAAAATCCGGTTTAATTCGTCTTCCCGGGAAAATCGGTTTAAATTCGCCCTTTTACGAAAACCGGTTTTTTCGTCCTTCAGGAAATTCTCGCGTTTTCGTGGTCAGTTGACCCCAGGATGGGGCGGGGGAGGGAGGAGGGGGGGCGGCGCCCCCCCCTCCACGGCTGCCAACCTTTCCACAGACAACAGGCCTGCCAACCTCGGGCCGGGGGAACTCCCTCCTCCCCCCTCCAGGCTGCCCCCTCCCCCCACAAACCTTCCCCCTCCCCCTCCCCCTCTCGCTCACCTCCACACCTGTCACGTCAAAACCGGTACTTTAGGCCCAAAATGGTTTGGGAGGGCTGCAAGGGAAAGCTTCTGTTGGCAGGAGGAACAGGGATGGGGGCAGACCAGCCAACAAAAATTTTGTATTCCTGTGTGGGCCCGCAGCACCCCCCCCCCCGCCCCCCCCCAGGGTGGGGAAGGGGGGAGGAGGGGGGGAGGGGAGGGAGGGGGGGGGAGGGGAGGGGAGGGGAGGGGAGGGGAGGGCAGGAAATTTTTGTCCGTTTTTGGCCAGACGCAGAGGGAGGGGTTGGGGGTTGAGGGAGGGGGGGGGGTGGGGGGGGAGGGGAGGGAGGGGGGGGTGAGAGAGGGGTGGGGGAGGGAGGGGTGGGGGGGTTGGGGTGGAGGGGGGGGTGGGGGGTGGGTGGTGGGGTGGGGGGGGGGGTTTGGGGGGGGGGTGGGGGTTTAGGGAGGGGTGGGGGTTGGGGGGGAGGGGGGGTGGGTTGGGGGGTGGGGGAGGGGGGGGGGTTTGTTGGAGGGGGGTTAAGGGAGGGGGAGGGGGAGGGAGGGGGGAGGGGAGGGGGGAAGGGGGAGGGGTGGTTCCTTTTGATAAATAAAGAAACTCGAGGTAGATAGGATTTTCGTGGGGGGGGGGGGGGAGGGGGGGGGGGGGGGGGGGGGGAGGAAGGGGAAAGAAGGAGGGGTGGTGGTGGGGAGAGGAGGTTGGGGAGGGGGGAAGGGGGCGAGGGGGAAAGAAGAAAGAAAAAGGGAAGGAAGGGAAGGAAGGGAAAAAAAAGGAAGGAAGGAAGGAGGAAGGAAAGAAAAAGAAAAAGGGGAAGGGAGGAAAGGGAAAAAGTAAAGAAAAAAAGGAAAGGGAAAAAGGAAAGGAAGGAAGGAAGGAGGAAGGAAAAAAGGGAAGGGGAGGGGGGAAGGGAAAAGGAAATCAGGGAAAGCAGGGGGAGTCCTTTTTTCACATGCCTTATCTTGGTTTCCCTGGAGAGAGAGAGGAGAGAGGAGTTGAGAGGGGAAAAGGGGAGGGGAAAAGGGGAAGGGAGAGAGAGAGAGAGGAGTAGCGGTAGTAATGGGATTTTCTTATTTTTTTCTTTCTTTTTCTTTCTTTTTTTTTTCCTCTGACTATTTGTATGCGGGGCGTGAGAGCAGCAGTTTGGAGGGGCCAGCTGCTGCACCAGCTAGCGGGGGGGTGAGGCTATGATGGGGAGAGAGATGGGAGAGAGGGGAGAGAGTGGGGAGAGGATGTGGTGTCTGGCCCCCAGATCAAAGGGGAAGGGGAGAGAAAGATTCATTTCTAGACCAGAGATATTCACCCCGAACATCCACCCTGCTCCCCCACCCCATCTCTCTTACTCTCTCTTTCCTCCCCAACCGATGTCACTCGACCCCTCTCGTCTCCCCCACGCTCTCTCTCGCTCTCTCTCTCTCTCTCTCTCTCTCTCTCTCTCTCTCTTTTCTTTCTCTCTCTCTCTCCGGTTAACCCCACCCACCCCAACTCTCCCTTAGCCCCCCTCTCTCCTTCGCAATGCTTTCACTTTGGTCTCCTCTCCCACCCTCTCCTCTCCCCTCTCCCACCACTCTCACTGAGCGCCTGGTGCGTGCGTGTGTATGGGTGTGTGTGTGTGTGTGTGTTGTGTGTGTGTGTTTTGGGTGTGTGTGTTGTGTGTTTTGGTGTGTTGTGTGTGTGTGTGTGTGGTGTGTTGGGGTGTGTGTGTGTGTGTGGTTGGGGTGTGTGTGTGTGTGTTGTGTGTGTGTGTGTTCGGGGAAAGAGTTTACCCTATGTTGCCTTTTCAACCTTGTATATATGGTACCATATCTTTACTCTATGTTTACAACCACATCCTTCCCGGGGGGTTTGGGGGATTAAGAATTTCCCCAGTTTCCTGCTTTGTCGTAAAAGGCGATTAAAGGGGAGGGAGCGGGGGTTTGGAAATCCTCCTCTCGTTTTTTTTTTAATTTTCCAAAAAGGAAAGGCGCCAGGTGGGTATTCAAAAAGGCCCGCCCCTTTTTTCTTAACGTACCTCGCTAACGCCGGGAAATGGGGAACAGTTTTAAATTTTTATATATTATTTATATATTTTATTATATATATATATATATATATATATATTTTATATATATATATATATAAAATATAAATGGCTGTCCTAGCCCTTGTCTCTCGATGTATTTTCAACTGATGTTATATTTTTCTTGTGTCTCCCCTGATGATGTGTTATTACCGAAAGTGAATTTGGGGAATTTTCGTGTTTCTTTTCCCCCTGGACTAGGGATTTATATTTATATTATAATATATATTATATATTATATATTATTATATATATTTTTATATTTTATATAATATATATACATTTTTTATAAACTATATATATATATTTTAATATTTATATATTTTAAATTATATATATATATATAAATTAATTTTTTTTTTTAAAAGTAAAAAAAAAGTCCTTTTTTTCAGTTGTTTGAGGATGTAAGGTGGAGTGTATGTCTACACAATTTTGTTAAATTATTCCCTTCCTCAGCCCACACAGCCATCACTCACTTCAACCCTCCTCATAAATTCTCTATGTCATATTTGAGTTTGGTATTGGGGCTATATCATTCTATACTTCTTATATGTAATTTTGCTATGTAAATTTTTTTATTGTCCATAAATAACTGTTAATTTTTATATTCTATGTCAGGGAAAAAACCCCCCCCCCCCCCCCCCCTTTTATTTTTTTTTTTTTTTGCTCCTCCAGTAATGTCGTAAATCTCTCTCTCTCTCTCTCTCTCTCTCTCTCTCTCTCTCTCTCTCTCTCTCTCTCTCTCTCCATTTCTCTCTCTCTCTCTCTCTCTCTCTCTCTCTCTCTCTCTCTCTCTCTCTATATATATATATATATATATATACACATACGATTGTAATTGATATCCAGATATATATAACTGAAAAGTAATGACGTAAACTTAGAAAGATAAGTAAATATAGTTTACTTCGGGAAAACCTTAGAGGGATTGTAAACTGGGGTAGAATATATCCCCCCATCCCACAGACCCTCCCATCTATCCCAAGGTTTTATGGGCATAACGGCGAAAGCAAATATTTTTGCAATGCAATTACGCCCCAAGTAAAGTTTACACATAAGCAAGAAGTTTACATATAAACTATGGTGTTTATGGAAGCTAAATTGGGGGGGGGGGGGGAGGGCGAAATTGATGGGGGAACTGAAATGGGATTGAAAACCTTTGCGTTGGGACTTAGGCGGGATAACGCTTTTCGAACGAGCTAAGACGGATTTCAATCTTCCTTATGAACATGATCGTGTATACCAAGACTGTATACAGTTTACGCGGAGAAATGATGACTTTATATACATATGATGACACATGAGACAGACATCTCTCTCTCTCTCTCTCTCTCTCTCTCTCTCTCTCTCTCTCTCTCTCTCTCTCTCTCTCTCTCTCCTCGTGCCTCTGGCCCCATATATATATATATATATATATATATATATATATATATATATATATATATATATATATATATATATCAGTAAAATTCCTGGAGTTTATTTCCCGTTTTCTGTTTTCCCTAAATACAAACTTGATAGTTTATGAAAAGCCAAGTTAAGACGAACCTCCTCCACGTCTCGTATATATATATATAAAAAAAAAAGTAAACTTCAACTTCAAGCTCATTAAACATGTAAAACACTAAATTTGATAAGATAATGAATAGAATTTTTTGTACAAATAACGTAATATTTTTTTTTTGGAATTCGCTTCGGTCATGGCCTTTTGTCAAAGGTTTTCAAAATGTCCCAAATGCCTTTTATTTCTTTGTTATTTTCCCAAATGGTATAAGATTATCTTAATTATATAGATGCCTGGTGTCTCGGTACGGCCCATCAAAATACGTCTGCCTGATTATTCTAATATAACTTCCGAGAGCCTGGGACACGAGTAAATAAATGTAATCCAGAACTGCGCTAAATGTAACCCAGAACTGCGCTAAATGTAACCCAGAACTGCGCTAAATGTAACCCAGAACTGCGCTAAATGTAATCCAGAAACGCTCTAAATGTAATCTAGAACTGCGCTAAATGTAATCCAGAACTGCGCTAAATGTAATCCAGAACTGCGCTAAATGTAATCTAGAACTGCGCTAAATGTAACCCAGAACTGCGCTAAATGTAATCCAGAACTGCGCTAAATGTAATCCAGAACTGCTCTAAATTTAATCCAGAACTGCGGTAAATGTAACCCAAAACTGCGCTAAATGTAATCCAGAACTGCGCTAAATGTAATCCAGAACTGCGCTAAATGTAATCCAGAACTGCGCATCGGTACCTTCTACTCACTGCGCACTGGCGCCATACAACGCAAGACACAAGCCTGGCCCCAGTCTGCTGGATTACATGTAATCACTTAATGTAATTACCATGTAACTCATCCATTGTGCTGTGTAATGTAATTACCATGTAATTCATCCATTGTGCTGTGTAATGTTGAATGTGATGTTTTTATGGTAAGTTGTTGCGTGTTATACAAGTGTTATTAATACCATACATCACGAGATGAGGGGCCCACACCATAGATTACAATCCTCTAAATCCTAGTATGGTTTAATAGAATCCCCTAAATCCTAGTAAGGTTTAGGGGAATCCCCTAAATCCTAGTATGGTTTAATAGAATCCCCTAAATCCTAGTAAGGTTTAATAGAATCCCCTAAATCCTAGTAAGGTTTAATGAAATCCCTAAATCCTAGTAAGGTTTAAAAGAATCCCTAAATCCTAGTAAGGTTTAATAGAATCCCCTAAATCCTAGTATGGTTTAGTGGAATCCCCTAAATCCTAGTAAGGTTTAAAAGAATCCCCTAAATCCTAGTAAGGTTTAATGAAATCCCTAAATCCTAGTAAGATTTAAAAGAATCCCTAAATCCTAGTAAGGATTAAAAGAATCCCCTAAATCCTAGTAAGGTTTAATAGAATCCCCTAAATCCTAGTATGGTTGAGTGGAATCCCCTAAATCCTAGTATGGTCGAGTGAAATCCCCTAAATCCTAGTATGGTTGAGTGAAATCCCCTAAATCCTAGTATGGTCGAGTGAAATCCCCTAAATCCTAGTAAGGTTTAACAAAATCCTCTAACTTTCATCTGCATCAACTTAGACATTCATTTCTGCATCGTTCATTCTTTTAAGACACTCCAATACACTTTGATGTATTATTGTATCTAATACATTATTGTATCAGTCAACTCATAATAATCGTATCAAGTGATTAGGCCCCCCCTCTCCCCCCCCCCATCGTCGCACGACTCGAATGGTCGTTCGTACGACCTCATCCCCCCCCCCCCACACAACCAGTCGGAGTTCCTGAGGCTCAGCCAATCCCGTAGCGCCATTTACAGAGGGAAGGGGAGGGGGGGGGGTTAAGGGTCGCGCTGCTGGGGGTAACTGCCCAATTAGGGCAGTTCGTTCCCTGACAGATGTGCGTTAATCATTCATGATATATATATATATATATATATATATATATATATATATATATATATATAGATAGATAGATAGATAGATAGATAGATAGATAGATAGATAAATAGATAGATAGATATAGATAGATAGATAGATAGATAGATAGATATAGATAGATAGATATAGATAGATAGATAGATAGATATAGATAGATAGATAGATAGATAGATAGATATATATATGCCATCCCTTCCTCATATCTGTGCTCGTCCCGCCCCCCCCATTACTACATGAGGGGGAGTGGGGGGAAGGGGGGGAGGTAGATGAAGTTTGCTCCCACTCACAATCCATGCCCCCCCTCCCCCCCCCCCCAGTCCTCACTCTTCTATTCATGAGGGGAGGAGAGGGAAGGGGTGGGGGAAGGGTACTGTTACCACATGTCCTCATGACTCCCCTCACTACCTACGATATCTCCCTGTTCCCTCATTGAATCCCCTCATTACCATCATGAGGGAAGATGAGGGATTGCCTGGCTGCCTTTACCAGCCAGCTGGTCTGTCTAGCCCCTATTAACATCGTCAAGTGCCCTCATAATTCACAGTTTCCTCCTCATAACTCATAGAGTTCACCCTCATAACTCACAAAGTAACTTTACGGCTCACAAAACACCCTCACAACTCACAGATTATACACACACACACACCCAACCTACAGAGAAATCCTTAACTCAGAGTATACCCTCACAACTCACAAAGTATACACCAACTACTCAGAGCATACCCTCACAACTCACAGAGTACTTTCCGGGACTCACAGAACCCTCACACGCAGAGAACAAAGTGTAAATACATCTATGAGGAGGTCACAAGCACTTATATGAGCTACAAGCAATTTTGTGAGAAAGTACAAGCATTTTATGAGGGATACTAACATCTTCATGAGGGAATACAAGCATCTTTATGAGAAGGTACAAATACCATTATAAGGGGTACAAGCATGTTCATGAGGGGGGGGCACAAGCATGTCTATGAGGAGGGTACAAGCAGCTTTATGAGGAAGCACAAGCGTCTACTATGAGGGGGCAGAAACACCTTAATGAGGGGGCAGAAACACCTTAATGAGGGGGCAGAAACACCTTAATGAGGAGGGGGGCAACAAAATCTTCATGAGGGTGCCTAAAAGTCCTCATGAGGGTGAGGGGTAGGGTCAAGGCAGTCTTATGAGGACAAGCGAGTCTCATAACTGCCATGGCTGGACAACGGGGATCTGTTGCCGTTGTCAACTTCCAAACGAGACAGTCACACAACAACACATAAATATCTCACAAGATACTCATCCAACAGTCGTGTGTGTGTGTGTGTGTGTGTGTGTGTGTGTGTGAACACGACCCACCCACTTCCCCTCCGCGCGTGAGACGATATATTTGTTCCCCTCGGACGTAAAATACATACATAATTAGGAAAGATGATGAAAAAAATAGATAAATAATCCTTTAATTGGAAAGAAATGACGCTAAGCCAAACATCACATGTTTTGAAAACGTTACTAAAGGAAAGGCGACACTTTAGACATACTTGAAGGGTCTTCTTGTAAAACATACTTGAAGGGTCTTCTTGTAAGACATACTTGAAGGGTCTTCTTGTAAGACATACTTGAAGGGTCTTCTTGTAAAACATACTTGAAGGGTCTTCTTGTAAGATATACTTGAAGGGTCTTCTTGGCCAAACGAAGAGACGCCATTAACGTGTTCTTCCTCAGAAGAAAAAAAATTCAAAATATTATCCCCCAGCGAGGGGCTGGTGATGGAGGGGATGGGGATGGAGATGGAGATGGGGATGGGGTGGAGAAGGGTAGACGAAGCAAGTGGGTAGATAAAATGGTAGACTGGTAGACTGGTAGACTAATTGTGATGTTTGATGATGTTTATGCGAGAGTGTTGGAGGTGTAGTGGTGGGAGGGTTGGGGCGAGAGCGGCGGGTGTTGGGGAGTGGTGGTGTGGGGTCGAGGGAGGAGTAGTGGTGGTGGAGGAGGTGTCATGGGTGTTGGGATGTAGTGTTGGGGGGTTTGGGGTGGAGTAAAGTGGACTGGGGGGGGAAGAGTTAAGTGGGTGTTTGGAACCAGTGGTGGGGGTTGTGGAGCACAAGTGGGTTTTGAGGAGTAGTGGTGGCTGCTAAGGAGTAGTGGCAAGTGCTGGGGAGTAGTGGCAAGTGCTGGGGAGGAGTGGCAGTGGGTACTGGGGAGGAGTGGCAGTGGGTACTGGGGCCAGTGTTCGAGTTACTCGCCAGGTCACCAACTGGTTACCAGGTGTGGAGAAGTGTTCACTCATGGAGAAGTGTTCACTCATGGAGAAGTGTTCACTCATGGAGAAGTGTTCACTCATGGAGAAGTGTTCACTCATGGAGAGGTGTTCACTCATGGAGAGGTGTTCACTCATGGAGAAGTGCTCACTCACGGAGAAGTGTTCACTCATGGAGAAGTGTTCACTCATGGAGAAGTGTTCACTCATGGAGAAGTGCTCACTCATGGAGAAGTGTTCACTCATGGAGAAGTGTTCACTCATGGAGAAGTGTTCACTCATGGAGAAGTGCTCACTCACGGAGAAGTGTTCACTCATGGAGAAGTGTTCACTCATGGAGAAGTGTTCACTCATGGAGAAGTGTTCACTCATGGAGAAGTGTTCACTCATGGAGAGGTGTTCACTCATGGAGAGGTGTTCACTCATGGAGAAGTGCTCACTCACGGAGAAGTGTTCACTCATGGAGAAGTGTTCACTCATGGAGAAGTGTTCACTCATGGAGAAGTGTTCACTCATGGAGAAGTGTTCACTCATGGAGAAGTGTTCACTCATGGAGAAGTGCTCACTCACGGAGAAGTGTTCACTCATGGAGAAGTGTTCACTCATGGAGAAGTGTTCACTCACGGAGAAGTGTTCACTCACGGAGAAGTGTTCACTCATGGAGAAGTGTTCACTCATGGAGAAGTGTTCACTCATGGAGAAGTGTTCACTCATGGAGAAGTGTTCACTCATGGAGAAGTGCTCACTCATGGAGAGGTGTTCATTCACATATCCGTGTTCCGAGTGGAGGCATCCCCTCCCCCCCCCCCAAGGGTTCCTCCACGCTCGGGGATAAGAAGGGAGAGAGAGACACAGAAGCAGAGCAGAGAAAAAAAATGGAAATATAACGCGGGGATGGAGGACTTCCCTGTACCATCTCACCTCACCTCACTGGCGTTACGGAGTGGGTGTCTTCAGCGGGTGTAGAGAGAGAGAGAGAGAGGGTGTGGAGGGTGTGTAGAGAGAGGTGTAGGGGGGGGAAGGGAAGGGGGGTGGGTGGAGGGAAGCCCTTCACGATGAAAAACGACCCGGAAGAAATAAGAATCTAACCGTAATTACGATCCCAAGGGTAATTTAGTGTGGCTGAACGAGGTGGCCTTTGTTGGACACGGCTTTCCCGAGATGAATGAAGGAGGGGAGGGAGGGGGAGGGGAGGAGGGAGGGGAGGGAGGGGGGAGGGAAGGGAGGGTGAGGGGAGGGAGAAGGACGTGCGAATATGCCCGCCGGCGGCGGCGGGGGGGGCGGGGGGCAAGAAGGGTCACGTGCCTGACTTATATCCGAGGATTTCCAGACGTACAGGACGTGGGAGTAGTCACTCCAGGTCATGGAAGGTGAGGTTACTACGCGGTGGAACGAAGACGAACGGAGACGCGTTCCCTGATGGCTTAAGAAAGCTTGAAGAAGAGGTAAGCTTGAAGAAGAGGTAAGGCTTGAAGAAGAGGTAAAGCTTGAAGAAGAGGTAAAGCTTGAAGAAGAGGTAAGGTTTGAAGAAGAGGTAAAGCTTGAAGAAGAGGTAAAGCTTGAAGAAGAGGTAAAGCTTGAAGAAGAGGTAAGGCTTGAAGAAGAGGTAAAGCTTGAAGAAGAGGTAAGGCTTGAAGAAGAGGTAAGGCTTGAAGAAGAGGTAAAGCTTGAAGAAGAAGAAGTAAAGCTTGAAGAAGAGGTAAAGCTTGAAGAAGAGGTAAGGCTTGAAGAAGAGGTAAAGCTTGAAGAAGAGGTAAAGCTTGAAGAAGAGGTAAGGCTTGAAGAAGAGGTAAAGCTTGAAGAAGAGGTAAAGCTTGAAGAAGAGGTAAGGCTTGAAGAAGAGGTAAAGCTTGAAGAAGAGGTAAAGCTTGAAGAAGAGGTAAGGCTTGAAGAAGAGGTAAAGCTTGAAGAAGAGGTAAGGCTTGAAGAAGAGGTAAGGCTTGAAGAAGAGGTAAAGCTTGAAGAAGAGGTAAAGCTTGAAGAAGAGGTAAAGCTTGAAGAAGAGGTAAAGCTTGAAGAAGGGTAAAGCTTGAAGAAGAAGAAGTAAAGCTTGAAGAAGAGGTAAAGCTTGAAGAAGAAGAAGTAAAGCTTGAAGAAGAGGTAAGGCTTGAAGAAGAGGTAAGGCTTGAAGAAGAGGTAAGGCTTGAAGAAGAGGTAAGGCTTGAAGAAGAGGTAAAGCTTGAAGAAGAGGTAAAGCTTGAAGAAGAGGTAAAGCTTGAAGAAGAAGAAGTAAAGCTTGAAGAAGAGGTAAAGCTTGAAGAAGAAGAAGTAAAGCTTGAAGAAGAGGTAAAGCTTGAAGAAGAAGTAAAGCTTGAAGAAGAAGTAAAGCTTGAAGAGGAAGAAGTAAAGCTTGAAGAAGAAGTAAAGCTTAGTCTTCCAATCCTCCTGTATGGTTCGACGTACACATAAATGTGAAGACACATTTCGAAGGCAAGTCTTCGACCATCTTGAAGCATAAGACACAACAGGTTGGAAAGCATCACACTGGGACCAGCAGGCATCCAGATCACGCGAAGAGAAAGGCGTTAAGACTTTAATCCAGGGAAGGGTGTGTGTGTGTGTGTGTGTGTGTGTGTGTGTGTGTGTCAAGAGCGGGTTAATCCGTTAGCAACGCTGCCTCTCTCTCTCTCTCTCTCTCTCTCTCTCTCTCTCTCTCTCTCTCTCTCTCTCTGGAGACTTGAGAGAGACAGACGGGGAGTTCACCTGAGCACAGGCCTCAGATGTGGGTGGGGTCCTATGGGCTCGTGAGGGTCTTCCCTGGAAAGCCTTCGGGAGGGTGACCTGATGGGGGAGGAGGAGGAGTTCTTCCTGGAAGGCCTGACTGACTTCAGGAGGGTTGTCTGATGGGTTGCTGGAGGGCTTCCTGGAAAGACTTCAGGGGCGTAACCCTGATGGGCTGCTGGAGGGGGTCTCTGGAGGGCCTTCAAGAGGGTCTTTGATGGGTTGCTGGAAGGGGTTCCTGGAGGGCCTTCAGGAGGGTCTCTGATGGACTTCTGGAAGGGGACTCTGGAGGGCCTTCAGGAGGGGTCTCTGATGGCCTGCTGGAGAGGGTTTCTGGAGGGCCTTCAGGAGCGTGCCCTGATGGGCTGCTGGAGGGGGTCTCTGGAGGGTCTTCAGGAGGGTTCTCTGATGGGCTTCTGGAAGGGGTCTCTGGAGGGCCTTCAGGAGGGGTCTCTGATGGCCTGCTGGAGGGGGTCTCTGGAGGACCTTCAAGAGGGTCTCTGATGGGTTCCCGGAAGGGGTTCCTGGAGGGCCTTCAGGAAGGTCTCTGATGGGCTTCTGGAAGGGGGTTTCTGGAGGGCCTTCAGGAGGGTCTCTGATGGGCTTCTGGAAGGGGTCTCTGGAGGGCTTTCAGGAAGGTCTCTGATGAGTTGCTGGAGGGGGTTTCTGGAAGGCCTTCAGGAGGGGTCTCTGATGGGTTGCTGGAGGGCTCTGACAGGGTCTATCAGAGGACATTTTGAACACTTTCCCGAAAGGAGTTCTGGAAGGCTCTACGGAAACGTATCTGGAAACTTCCTGGAAGGATGCTTCTGGAAGGCTCCCTTCCTGGAAGGATGCTTCTGGAAGCTTCCCTTCCTGGAAGGATGCTTCTGGAAGGCTCCCTTCCTGGAAGGATGCTTCTGGAAGGCTCCCTTCCTGGAAAGATGCTTCTGGAAGGTTCCCTTCCTGGAAGGATGCTTCTGGAAGGTTCCCTTCCTGGAGGGATGCTTCTGGAAGGCTCCCTTCCTGGAAGGATGCTTCTGGAAGCTTCCCTTCCTGGAAGGATGCTTCTGGAAGCTTCCCTTCCTGGAGGGATGCTTCTGGAAGCTTCCCTTCCTGGAAGGATGCTTCTGGAAGCTTCCCTTCCTGGAAGGATGCTTCTGGAAGCTTCCCTTCCTGGAGGGATGCTTCTGGAAGCTTCCCTTCCTGGAAGGATGCTTCTGGAAGCTTCCCTTCCTGGAGGGATGCTTCTGGAAGGCTCCCTTCCTGGAAGGATGCTTCTGGAAGCTTCCCTTTCCAGAGACTTTCTTTCCCTCTCTCAGACAACTGGGGGAAAAAAATACCTGGCATGAATTCCATGTCGTAAATGCGTTCGTGTAGACGTGACAGCTGACATCAAGACCATGTCAGGCATGTGTCAGCGCTGGTCCAGGCCTGACAGACCACACGAAGCTATGGCAACAGAAATAACGGTATGGCAACGGAAATAACGGTAAAGTCTCTATATCTATGACAGAGTCCAGTCGTCAGGTAAACAGACGAATATGACGAAGCAACAGGACGAAGAACAGAAGAATGCAGGCAAGAACAGGAGCCGTTGATCTGTTGAGACACACACCCCTGTTAACGGCCGAAGAGAAGAACTTCACACGACAACAGAAATCTGTGAGGACCCCATTGGGGCTCCCACAGAGGGCGGAGGGGGGGGTCTTCTGTGTCACAACACACACACACACACACACACACACACACACACACACACACACAACAGAAGAAAAAAAAAAGGGGGTGTAAAACACAGCTGGACAACGGGAAAAAGAAAACGGGGAGAGTGTGCACAGAACAATGTAAGAAAACGTTGTGAGCGAAGCAACACAGACGAAACACGGGAAAAGAAACTGGTTTCCGTGTCGCAGACCCAGCCATCAAACAGTGCTGACGACGGCAGGTCACTGGCAGTGACCTGCTGACGCAACGGGATCTCACACTGCTGACACGAGCGATCCACAGACGGTGCTGACACAGCAAACGTCAGATGGTGCTGACACAGCAACAGTGAACGTCAGACGGTGCTGACACAGCAACAGTGAACCCCAGACGGTGCTGACACAGCAACAGTGAACTACAGACGGTGCTGACACAGCAATAGTGAACTACAGACGGTGCTGACACAACAACAGTGAACTACAGACGGTGCTGACACAGCAACAGTGAACTACAGACGGTGCTGACACAACAACAGTGAACTACAGACGGTGCTGACACAGCAACAGTGAACCACAGACGGTGCTGACACAGCAACAGTGAACCCCAGACGGTGCTGACACAGCAACAGTGAACCCCAGACGGTGCTGACGGCCGTGAAGACGACAGTGAGGAGAGCAGTGATGACGACAGTGAAGACAACACCCTACACGACACTGCAAACGTAGTGACAACCTCCCCCCCTCCCCCTCCTAGGGAGGCTGGGGGTGGGGGGAGGGGGGGGCAGGCGAGGCGGGTCTGTGTCGGGCTGAATAATTCGGCCCCAGGTGTGGGGGGGGTCACCTGGGGAGACAGGGCTGTCGGGCTGTGGTGGTGGTGTCGGGCTGTTGTGGTGGTGTCGGTGTGCTGTGGTGGTGGTGTCGGGCTGTGGTGGTGGTGTCGGTGTGCTGTGGTGGTGGTGTCGGGCTGTGGTGGTGGTGTCGGTGTGCTGTGGTGGTGGTGTCGGGCTGTGGTGGTGGCGTCGGTGTGCTGTGGTGGTGGTGTCGGGCTGTGGTGGTGGTGTCGTGTTCTGTGGCGGTGTTGCTGTGGTGGGGTGATATTCGGCCTGTGTGGGGGGGGTCACTGGGGGGCGGGCTGTCGGGTGTGGTGGTGGTGTCGGGCTGTGGTGGTGGTGTCGGGCTGTGGTGGTGGTGTCGGGCTGTGGTGGTGGTGTCGGGCTGTGGTGGTGGTGTCGGGCTGTGGGGGGGGGGGGAGTTTTGGTGATGCTTTCCCTGACAGATGGCTGGGAACTGGGAGAGTCTGGTGGGGCAGAGCCTCTCTCCCAGGTACCGCTCTCTCCACCAGTACTGCTCTCCTCTCCCCAGTACCGCTCTCCTCTCCCAGTACTGCTCTCCACTCCCCAGTACTACTCTCCTCTCCCCAGTACCACTCTCTTCTCCCCAGTACTGCTCTCCTCTCCCCAGTACAACTCTCCTCTCCCCAATAGTACTCTCCTCTCCCCAGTACTACTCTCCTCTCCCCAGTACCACTCTCCTCTCCCCAGTACCACTCTCCTCCCCATGTACTACTCTCCTCTCCCCAGCACAGCTCTCCTCTCCCCACCTGGGGCTGGGTTAACACCCCACCCCCCTCCTCCCCACGAGAACCACCATCTCCCCAAGGCTGAAGCTGCTGATGATGTGTTTCAGCACACTCGTCACTGAAGTCTGAACTCGCGTGCCCAGAACCTCCTCCCCTCTAACCTCCCCAAGTCCCACACTAGCCACCCCAAGAGCCTCCTTCCTGTCTATCACATCTATCGCCTCTTTATCTTCTCATCCTCTCCAAACCTCGCTTCACAAAATGACAATCTATATCAATATATTTCTATATATATATATATATATATATATATATATATATATATATATATATATATATATATATATATATATAACGTTTCCATTTACGTATTCTTAAAGTCTCTAAATCAAACTACATCTTCTCTGTCCAGCACAAACAGTGCATTGGACAACACACGACAGACACACACCACTCTAAACAAAAGCTCTTTTTCTTTTTCTTCTTTTTATTTTTGTCCCTATATATGTCTCTTATTCGGATAATTAACAAAAACCCTATAAATTTTGTCCTATATGTCTCTTATTCGGATAATTAACAAAAACCCTATAAATTTTGTCCTATATGTCTCTTATTCGGTCAATTAATAAAACCCATAAATTTTGTCCTATATGTCTCTTATTCGGTCAATTAATAAAACCCCCCATAACTGGCTCAATGGTTTCCAGTGGCGTTCGGGGATGTTCCATGAATAATGTCCCTACGTCGTCCCCCATATGTCACACGCGTCGCTAGCGTCCCATCCCGGAACAGAGAACAGAGAGAGAGAGAGTTCCAAAATTAGACGCCAGGCTCTTGCTTCTGTACACACACTCACACACACACACTGGGGGAGACTGGTGGCTGAAGAGAGAGAGAGAGAGAGAGAGAGAGAGAGAGAGAGAGAGAGAGAGAGAGAGAGAGAGAGAGAGAGAGAGAGAGAGAGAGAGAGATTTAAGTACAGAGTCCCTGGTCATCATTACTTGTTTGTGTGTACTTGGAAGGGAGGGGTGGGGGGTGGGGGGGGTGTTTACACTCGTGGGTGGGTGGGTGTGGTGGGTGTGGTGGGGTGTGGTGGGTGTGGTGGGGGGTGTGTGTGCTCTTATCTCTCGTTATCTCGTTATTTAGTTATTCAGTTATCGCAATACCACAATGGTGGAGATGTTTATCTCCTCCCGGTCTAGTTTGGTCCACGAGGCGACTACACCTGCTGAAGACACACTTCCTCACGTCCCCTCCCCACTCACTACACTTTCTCACGTCCCCTCCCCACTCACTACACTTCCTCACGTCCCCTCCCCACTCACTACACTTCCTCACGTCCCCTCCCCACTCACTACACTTCCTCACGTCCCTCCCACTCACTACACTTCCTCACGTCCCTCCCTCACTAAACTTCCTCACGTCCCCTCCCCACTCACTACACTTCCTCACGTCCCTCCCCACTCACTACACTTCCTCACGTCCCCTCCCCACTCACTACACTTCCTCACGT
>NC_092230.1:46144593-46149593 GCF_036320965.1 Panulirus ornatus | reverse complement strand
TATTAACGAACCAACAAGGACGATTAATATTAACGAACCATAAAGGGCGATTAATATTAACGAACCAACAAGGGCGATTAATATTAACGAACCATCAAGGGCGATTAATATCAACGAACCAACAAGGGCGATTAATATCAACGAACCAACAAGGGCGATTAATATCAACAAACCATCAAGGGCGATTAATATCAACGAACCATCAAGGGCGATTAATATCACCGAACCAACAAGGGCGATTAATATCAACGAACCAACAAGGGCGATTAATATTAACGAACCAACAAGGACGATTATCAACGAACCAACAAGGACAATTAATATCAACGAACCATCAAGGGTGATTAGTATCAACGAACCAACAAGGGCGATTAATATTAACGAACCATCAAGGACGATTAATATCAACGAACCAACAAGGGCGATTAATATTAACGAACCACTTGTTCCTATGAGTCTCCTGTGACGTCATGACTCGTCACTGTCACTTCTAATTTCCCACAGTCATGTAATGACATGAGGGAGCACGTGTCATAACACCTCATGTCTGCCTCATAGCCCGCCAGTCATGAGGAGCAGACATGAGGGATCATGTTATATCATCATACCTCACGGCTGCGTATCATCCTCATGCTCCAGCCATCATCCTACATACGCATCAATTCGATCATCATACGCATCTGTGTAGTACGCAGACGCCGAGGAACGACTATATATATATATATATATATATATATATATATATATATATATATATATATATATATATATATATTGGAAAGGATCACAATTTTGCGTCCTAGCTTCGTCTCTTCGATGTATATCAACTGATTTATACTTCTCTCTTGTGTCTCCCCTGATGATGTGATTATGACACGAAAGTGCACTTGGGAACTTATCGTGTTTCATTTTCCCCCGTGGACTCATAGGAATATATATATATATATATATATATATATATATATATATATATATATATATATATATATATATATATATAGAGAGAGAGAGAGAGAGAGAGAGAGAGAGAGAGAGAGAGAGAGAGAGAGAGAGAGAGAGAGACCCTCGCCCTATGTCGATGTGGGTCACTGTCGGTCCACGAGGAGAAACTCATTTCACTGCGATCAATTAACCATTGGTCAGTGAATTTGACCCCAGCTCCTCTGTGGCCCGCGACCCCCCCCAAAAAAAACCATTGAATAATGGTTAAATGTTACCGGTAATGGCGGCGGCTGGCAACTGCTGCCCCACACAAGTTGCCAGCTCGGTATTAACAAGAACGATATTCGGATATACGGATTGAAAGGAAGGATATTTGGATAAGGTATAAGGGCTGATACTCTGACAATAGAGGAAAATGGGGGGTTTGAATATAAGTATTGGCACTTTGAACGAAAGAAAATTGAAATAGGTTACTTTGAATGAAAGTAATGGGGGCAGAATATACGAATGAACACTTTGAAAGAAATTGTAGCACAATATTCGCTGGTCACTTTGAAAGAAATTGTAGTACAATATTCGCTGGTCACTTTGAAAGAAATTGTAGCACAATATTCGCTGGTCACTTTGAAAGAAATTGTAGTACAATATTCGCTGGTCACTTTGAAAGAAAATGGAACAGTATACACACAATGATACACTGAAAGAAAGAAAATGTAATAAACGATGAACCGTAAAAAAAAATGGGACAAAATAAAGGGTGTTAATATTTGAAGAGAAAAATGTGTGTAGTTTACACAGATTTTAACAAAGTAAATATTGAAGTTGGAATACACAACTGTTATATTATTGAAACTATGTGTCACTTGATGTTCAATTAATTATCACTCAGTGTATAATGAATAAAACACGTGATTATAACAGTGCATAATGAATAAAACACGTAATACTCACTCAGTGCATAATGAATAAAACACGTGATTATCACGCAGTGTATAATGAATAAAACACGTGATTATCACGCAGTGTATAATGAATAAAACACGTGATTATCACGCAGTGCATAATGAATAAAACACGTGATTATCACGCAGTGTATAATGAATAAAACACGTGATTATCACTCAGTGCATAATGAATAAAACACGTGATTATCACTCAGTGCATAATGAATAAAACACGTGATTATCACTCAGTGCATAATGAATAAAACACGTGATTATCACGCAGTGCATAATGAATAAAACACGTGATTATCACGCAGTGCATAATGAATAAAACACGTGATTATCACTCAGTGCATAATGAATAAAACACGTGATTATCACGCAGTGCATAATGAATAAAACACGTGATTATCACGCAGTGCATAATGAATAAAACACGTAATTATCACTCAGTGCATAATGAATAAAACACGTGATTATCACGCAGTGCATAATGAATAAAACACGTAATTATCACTCAGTGCATAATGAATAAAACACGTGATTATCACTCAGTGCATAATGAATAAAACACGTAATACTCACTCAGTGCATAATGAATAAAACACGTGATTATCACGCAGTGCATAATGAATAAAACACGTAATTATCACTCAGTGCATAATGAATAAAACACGTGATTATCACGCAGTGCATAATGAATAAAACACGTAATACTCACTCAGTGCATAGTCAATAAAACACGTGATTATCACTCAGTGCATAATGAATAAAACACGTGATTATCACGCAGTGCATAATGAATAAAACACGTGATTATCACGCAGTGCATAATGAATAAAACACGTAATTATCACTCAGTGCATAATGAATAAAACACGTGATTATCACGCAGTGCATAATGGATAAAACACGTAATTATCACTCAGTGCATAATGAATAAAACACGTGATTATCACGCAGTGCATAATGGATAAAACACGTAATTATCACTCAGTGCATAATGAATAAAACACGTGATTATCACTCAGTGCATAATGAATAAAACACGTAATCATCACTCAGTGCATAATGAATAAAACACGTAATTATCACTCAGTGCATAATGAATAAAACACGTAATTATCACTCAGTGCATAATGAATAAAACACGTAATTATCACTCAGTGCATAATGAATAAAACACGTAATCATCACTCAGTGCATAATGAATAAAACACGTGATTATCACTCAGTGCATAATGAATAAACTGTAGTATTCGCTCTAAATACGATCCTGTCTATCGTGAATGCATTCTTTAACTGGTCCTCACTCACTCACCTGTTCGACCTTAACCACGCTATATGATTAATAATTACCTAATTACCATAATGACTTCCCAGTTCCCATACTATTAATTACCTAATTACCATAAATGACCTTCCAGTTCCCATACTATTAATTACCTAATTACCATAAATGACCTTCCAGTTCCCATACTATTAATTACCTAATTACCATAATGACTTCCCAGTTCCCATACTATTAATTACCTAATTACCATAAATGACCTTCCAGTTCCCATACTATTTACCCAAATTCAATAAACCGCTAAATTATATCTCTTCATTCATTTTGAAGGAAGGATGGCGGCGAGTTAGAGTATTCAATGGTTATTTGAATGAAAGAAAATGGGATGGATTATATGCAGATCCATGATTATAAGCAATGAAAATGGGGTGTCATATGCGAATAATATATGAAAGAAATTGGAACATAATATACGAATTATTGGTCTTAAAAACTATATCGGGATATAGCAAAATATATCGGGATATAGCAAACTATATCGGGATACAGCAAACTATATCGGGATATAGCAAAATATATCGGGATATAGCAAACTATATCGGGATATAGCAAACTATATCGGGATATAGCAAAATATATCGGGATATAGCAAAATATATCGGGATATAGCAAAATATATCGGGATATAGCAAAGTATATCGGGATATAGCAAAGTATATCGGGATATAGCAAAGTATACCGGGATATAGCAAACTATATCGGGATATAGCAAAATATACCGGGATATAGCAAACTATATCGGGATATAGCAAAATATATCGGGATGTAGCAAAATATATCGGGATATAGCAAAGTATATCGGGATATAGCAAAATATACCGGGATATAGCAAACTATATCGGGATATAGCAAAATATATCGGGATATAGCAAACTATATCGGGATATAGCAAAATATATCGGGATATAGCAAACTATATCGGGATATAGCAAACTATATCGGGATATAGCAAAATATATCGGGATGTAGCAAACTATATCGGGATATAGCAAACTATATCGGGATATAGCAAAATATATCGGGATATAGCAAAATATATCGGGATATAGCAAAATATATAGGGATATAGCAAAATATATCGGGATATAGCATAAAGAGCTTCATAATTTAACACACTGACCTGACAACGTTGCACGCCTGTGTTGGGTTTAACATAAACTCAGCAACGTTTTTTATCCCCACGCTCGTGTTAATATTAACATAAACCCTAACCTGGCAACTTTCCACGTTTGTTAATATTAACATAAACACTGACGTGGCAACGTTTCATCTCGCTTTCATCTCTTATCAGTATATGAGATAATCCTTATCATAAAGTCAGTCTGGGAAAAGAAGAAGTTAACAAATGTTAAGAATATCTTTGTCGTTAAATTGGTGACGCCTGGCAGCCTGCGCGGGTTTACTGCCGGCCCACCGGATGGAGAGTATCGTACAGGTGGTTGATAGGTATGGCCTCCACGTATATATATATATATATATATATATATATATATATATATATATATATATATATATATATATATATATATATATATATCCTGACTGACAGATACTGCGTGGTAAAAATAATTAACAGGCTCCATGATGTTAATCTGTGTCACGCTACTAAGTTAAAACCTAAGTTGTGGTTATGTCTTTTTTTTATTTCGTCTCTTCGATGTATATCAACTGACTGTTATATTTCTCTCTTGTGTCTCTCCCCCTGATGATGTGATTATGACACGAAAGTGCACTCGGGAACTTGTCGTGTTTCATTTCCCCCC